>NW_028258336.1:1800000-2019651 GCF_053883595.1 Heterocephalus glaber
AGTTGGGATAGTTTCTTTTTATCTTATTTTCAGATTCACTCATATTTTCTCTGTATTTTCTGGCTTACTTTAAAATTCATCTGATGATTTTGAAAAAGACTTTAGATATTATATTATTTAAGTTTTAGAATTTCTGCATGATTCATTTTTATAATTTCTGTTTTTCTGTTCAGTTTGCCCACTTTCCCTCTCATTATGTCCTTTAAGCTCTTGAACATATATCTAATATCTGTTTTAAAATCTTTTGAGAACTTTTTAGAAAAACCAACAACTGTCAATTCTCTGGCTATTTATATTAACTGTTTTTTCTCCTGGTTTGGATCACACTTCCTTGCTTCTTTATATGTTTAGTAATTTTTTTCTTGTATGTTCAACTTTATGGGTGTTACACTATTAAGAGTTTGTCTTTATGATCTTCCTTTAATGAGTGCTGTGTTTTATGTTTAATTCTACTTAAAACTGATTTTAGGCATTTTAGAATGAGCACTAACACTGCTCCTCAGGTATCCTATTCCTAGGGGTTCTACTGAGTGCCACGGTAGTCTGCTGTGAAGCCTCTCTGTTCTGGCTGGTTTCTCAGTTCTGTATTACTCCTGGAATCCCTATTCTACTCATTGTCTGCACAATCTGTTCTTTGCCAGCCTCGCTTTTTTTTTTTTTTTTCTCACTCTTGCTTTAGGCATCCATATATTAGTAGACCAAAAATCTAGAGAACCTTTCTGAAGATTCCTGGGATTATTTCTGTGAGCAGCTCTCCCCTTCTGATACTGTGACTCCACAAATCCAGCAGTAGTAGCCGCAGCATCAACCCCCAGTTCCAATACCTGATCCTCCATCCAGACAGATTAGTGGTCTCTGATAGTATACTCCTTCCCTGTGCTCAGATTAGAAAGTCCCCTCAGGTAGAGAGTTGAGTAGATGCAAGGCTCACCTCACATGCTCCCCTTCCCTTGGGGATCAGGGTCCTGTGGCACTCAATGACTGAAAAGAGCTTCTTTGTGTATTTTGTTTTATAGGTGGTTGCAGTACAAGCTGAGTGTGATTTCAGCATTCCACTACACCTAGAACTAGAGGTTTCTATGTATAAATGTTTAAATCTCTATTAAATCTCTGTTTCTGCTTCATTATTTATTTCCAATATGATAATTTGTAATATCTCTCTTATTTTCTGAGGCAATCAAATTAGGGATGTTTATTTTTCTAGTATTTATTATTTCCTTTTTGTATACTCATATAAAATTATTCAGTTATTAAGGTTTTTAAATCTTCTGAGTTTTGTGCTTGGCTCTCTAGTTTTCAATATTCTTTTATTTTCTAACATGTTCACTTAGGACTAGAATTTCCCTCAAAGTTCCACTGTTACTTGATTCCCAAAAGACTTTTTTTTCCTTAGTGTTGGGGATTGAACATAGGGCTTTGCATATTCTAAGCATGCGCTCTGCTACTGAGATACAGTTACAACCCCTCAAATGTTTTGATATATAGTATTTCTATTATTTATCCATTCTAAATACTTTCAGAATTTTTGAATTTTTCTTATGGATATATAAATATATAATACATATTTGTAAATATATATACATATATACATATATTACAAAATCCTTCATTATAACCATTTTAGTTGTACAATTCTGTGACAAAACTCATTTAGAGAAGGAAGGAAGTTAGTTCCAGGGTCCTGTGGCACATCATATAGAAAAACACCATCTCAGGTATATGTAGATGGAACATTATAAGTAGATTAGTGTACATGTATACACATAATGTTTCCCCGGGTAGTCATCTCTATCTTACTAAACTAAACATAAATTGATACTGGTATATCTAACTCTACTCCATTGTACCTTGTATCCTTCTAGGCCCATCTCCTTGCTTTTCTGTGACCTCTCAGAATAATGAACATCCCAGCTGACCACTATCTGCCATTTATGATATGTTATAGCTAGTATCTAGATGTCCCCCCAAAGCCTCATGTACTCATAGGTAGGGCTTTTTGGAGGTGTCTGAGCCAAGGGTGTGTGATACTGGGATTAAGGATGTGTAACAACTAAATTGGTTTAGCCTAGTTCTGGGTGTGAATAATGGAAGGCCCACCCTAGGTGTGGGTGGCTCCAACTGATAGGTGTGTAGCCTGAATGGAGTATAAAGGGACAGAAAGAAGGCAGTGTCCCTGCTTGGTGCCACCTGCCCGCTCTGTCATGGACTGTTTCTCCTCTGCAGTGCCACTCTGCCGTTTCACCCTGCCTTGGAGCCAGCCAGTTTGACTGAAACCTCTACAAATTGTGTTTCCTCCTTTGACTTATGAGTATTTTGTCTCAGCAACAAGAAAAATAACTAAGGCAATATTTAAATATATCAAAATTGTTAGCTCATACCCTCACAGGGAACAACCTTATCAGTTAGTGTGCAGTGCTTATATACAGTTCTTTCATTTTTATAGTTTCCAGCTGCTTTCAAAGTACTTATATTTGTATCTTTATTCACTCATACCCTTCAATGAAGTTATACACATTTAAAATACAGTTAGATTCCTTGATCACTGTCTGAATTCTACCCTAGAACTTTCCAATCTCCTAAATAACTTTTTAAAATATGCATACATTCAGATATGCTATTTCTGTGTGCAGAAATAGTATGTATCCTTTGACCACTGGATTCTTTCACTTAGCCATATGCATTTAAGAGTTCATGTCTTTTCATGTCTGATAAGAGAAGGCTTTTTGTTTGTTTGTTTGTTTTGTTTTATTTGTTTGTGACACTAGGGGCTGAATCCAGGGAATTCTAAGATACATACTCGGCTCTTTTTTTTTTTCATTTTGAGATAGAGTCTAGCCAAGCTCTCGCTCTAGGCTGGCCTTGAACTTGTCATCCTCCTGCTTCACCTTCCTAGCTAACTGAAATTGTAGTCATGCACTATCATGCCAGGCAGAAATTTTTCATTTTGATAAAATTTGATTTTTTGGCTCCCAGGGCATGCCTTTAATGTAGCTAAAAGCTTATCACTAAACCCAAGTTCACAGATTTTTCTCCCATACTTTCTATTAGAAAGTTTATAGTTTTTCATTTTACATATCCATTCTGAGTTAACTTTCGTGGAAGATGTGAAGTCTGGATCTATCTTCTTTTTGGTGCATATAGACATCCATTTAGTGATGTTTAGCACCATCCACTGAAAAGACTGTCCTTTTCCTCTGACTTGCCTTTGGTCCTTTCTGTATTTGTGTAAGTCTCTTTCTGGCCTGTCTATTCTATTTCATTCATCCACTTATCAATTCTTTCATTTCACCAATACCATGCTGTCTTGACAACTGTCACTATATCATAAATCTTGACATCAGCTGGGATGGGTCCTTCAATTTTGTTCTTTTCTTTCACAGTCTTGTTTCCTTTATGGTTTTGCTACCCACTTCTGCTCTATGCTTGTATTTACTAAAAATGGTATAAGGTTTGTAATCCTTATCTTCTGCTTTGTGGACAATCAGTGTTATGGATTGAATGTTTGTGCTCCCTCAAAATTCATATGTTGAAGTCATAACTGGCTTAATTTGGAGTAGAATCTTTAAGAAAATAATTAAGGTTAAATGAGATTGTAAGGTTGGGGCCTTGATCCATCGGATTAGTGAATTTATAAAAAGAGACACCAGTGTGCATTCACTCTCTCTGAATCTGTGTCTGTGTCTATGTCTCTGTCTCTTTTTCTATCTCTGTCTAGGTCTCTGCCTCTCCTGCTCTCTTTCTTTCCCTCACTCTGAAAGGCCATATGAAGACACAAAGACATAGTAAAAAGGTGGCTGTCTGTAATTCTGGAAGAGAGGACTCACTAGAAACCAACCCTAGAAGTGCCTGAATATTGGATTTTTATCCCTTAGAAATGTGAAAATACAGATTTCTTTTGCTTAAGCAACTGAGTCTGTGGTATGTTGTTATGGCAACTAAGAAAACTAATGTAGCTAGAATAAGACAAATTATAACTTCTGAAAATGTCAAATAGCTAGATTCTGGTTTTTTTACATTCAATCTGCTAATCTTTGTCTTTTAGCTGAAGTTAATTCACTCAAGTTTATTCTATTCCTGGTTTTATTTCTATTAATTTGTTTCATGCTTTTTGTGTCCTATTTTATGGGGAGTATTCTCCTTCCTCTCAAAATAGGTATTAGACTGATTTTTCTTAATTCTTCTTTCCTTCCCTTAGTTTGGAAATGAGACATTTAATCTTTGTGCTTTTATGGTTTACCCCTTCATTCTAAAAATGTATGCTTGTCTGAACAAAGTCCAAAGTGAACTGATAATTTTACTATATTTTCAAACATTACAAAACTTTAGAAACTTTAGCTGTGACCGTCTCCTCCTGTCTACCAGTTTTCTAAGACTTTTACTTCAAATTTCCTTCTATGAACCCAATATTATTCATAATTATTTTCATCTTAATATGTGTTTAGGTTTATCTTCTGTTTGCCGATTATTGTTTTTCCCATTATTGCTTAGGGGAATCCTCTTTTTCCTTCTGTGTTTAATTTTCTGAGACAAAACTTTTAATAATTGCTTTGACAAGGGTACGTGGGTGATAAGTTCTGTATTTTTTTTTTTGTCTAAAATTATCCATTTTGTGCTCTTATTCTTCATGGATGGTTCACAGTTATTTTTTTCTCAGCATTGTGAAGCCACTATTTACTTGTACTCTGGCCTATGTTGTTACCAAGAAAAGTCTATTGTCAATAGCTTTTCCTTTATTTATCTTACTTAAAACCTTTAATTCTTGGCTCTAAGGATTCATGTCTTGCATTAATTCTCTAAAATTCTCAACCATCATTGTGTTTCTGTTAGACTCTTCATCATTTTCTTCTTCCTCTAAAAGTTATAGTATGCATTTTTATATCTCATTCCTCCATGTCAATAATTATTTTATACTTTTAATTTCTTTATCTTCCTTTGTTGCATTTTACTTAATTTCCTCAGGACTATCTTGTAATTCAAAGTTTTTGCTTTAGCTGTTTTTGATATGCTCTATCTACTATTTATTAATTGCTTGATTTAAAAATTTTTATTTGATTTTGTTTCAATCTACTTGAGGTTTGCTTGTTTCTTAAATATTTCTTATAGTCTTGATTCTTTTATTATTTTTAATTATTCAAACATAATTTGTATTATTTATTATAATGCGCTATAGTATGAAAATATTAATCTTTTAATGCTGCTACTCATTGTATCTTTAGTTTCTCACCTGTTTTGTGTCATTTACCTGAGATAGCTCAGTGTTAGCAATACTGTATTTATCTGTGGAAGTCATGGTTACCTATGCTGAGTAGTATTGTCATTGTGTAGGAGCCCCAGGATTATCACTGGCACTGGAACACATTTATATTAATTTTTAGTTTGGAGAATCTTGAACCTCTAAAATGGTAGTGTAAACTTGAACCCCACACTTCTGCATAGAAGAGACCCAGAGATTCTTCAGGCATAGGTGGATGAGCTTTCCCATTACCTTTCTGTATCAGGAACACGAATACTTCAGTCTTGTGCTTTAAGCTCAGTTTTCATGGTTTCTAGCTCTTCCCACGTGGGCTTACAAGATTTATTCTGCTGCCTTGAGGACTTTTAAATAAAATCTCCTAGGGCACTTGATCACACACACACACACACACACACACACACACACTGCATTAATATTCAGCTATATCTCATGAGATTCTGCTCATGACCTTGAATAAAATACAGGAGTAGCAAATGCAAAATTTCTGAAGCCTGAACTTGCCTGGTGCCTTCAAGGAACATTGGGTCTTAGAGGCCATTATAAAGTATTTAGATTTTTACTCTAAGTATTTTGGAAAGTCATAAGAGGGCTATGAGTGAGGAAATGTCATAATCAACTTTATATGTTCAGGGAATCTTTCTGGTTACTTTGCAGAAGACTGATTTGTTGGAGACACAGCAGTGGAGAGCTCATGCATGTAGTTGAAAATATGAATGTTGAGCTCAGGAGAGAAGCTACATTTCAATATACAAATTAAAAGAGTCATCAGAGTATGGATGATATCAGGAGAGGAGTGAGGTCAAATAACTTCCAGTGAGTGTGGGAGTCAGGGACCCAGAAGACTTCCTTATTGCATCCAGTGTTCACTCATTTATCTGGTTCTCCTCATGGCCAGACTTATCACTCATTCTTTCTTCAACTCCTTCCAGTCAGATACTCATCCATATCACTCTACTGAATCTGCACCTGTTCTGATCACCATTCCTCCCTTGAAGCACAAAGTCAATGGGTTTAATAAAGGGACAATAATGGGGAGGAGAGCTGAAAAGAACTGCAGCAATGCCAAAGGGATAGGACTCCAACAGAGAAAGTCTCTGACATAATAAGGGTGAAATTTTAAAGTGTCAAGAAGGGTTTACACTATATCTGAAAGCAAAATCTTCAGATACCTGATCTGACCTCAGACTCCAACCATTTGTCTGTGTTTCTTGTTATCATAAGTTCCTGGGGTCTCCAAGGCCAAGTTCTGCTGTGAGGCCCTGTTATCTCAAGGTAGGCTTCCCCTAGCCTGGCATACCGCCTGCTAGGTATTGCCTTCTGAAAGACCTACTTTCTGCTTGATAGACTAAATCTCACTTCTTTATCTCACACTAATTGTGTCTTTTTTCCTACTACCTACTACGAAGTTGTAGTCTTAATTTTCCTCTTCTCTAGTTTTGTAATCTTATAACTAATGAAGTTCTGATCAGCCATGCCTTCCATATGACACTATCCAACTCCTTATCCTTTAACAATATTCTGTAGGTTCTAGAAGATAGCTTAGAAACACAGAGTTAAATCCAAGGCAATTCTCTGTAAGAATTAGCAAACCTTGAAAGTTCTCTAGACTTGGTTTAATACATGCCTTGTGATTGAGCCAAGTCAAACCTCAGTAAAAGTTTTACCCCTAAAATTAAGAACATTCTCTCATATGTTTACTAGAATTTATAGAAGCAGTTGAGGAAGTAGGAATGGAATCACTGAGAACTCAGTAATAAAGTATTTTTTTAATATCTTCTACTAGGAAATGCTGAGCCAAAGTTTTGTAGACAGCGAGGATCATTCATTAATTGAAGCTTCCTTCCTAATGCTTGCCAAAGCAAGAGACAAGAGTTCCATAGCAGGAGTTACTAGGAGTGGAAAAGCAAATGGCAAGGTATTTGAAAACCAACATCTCTATTTCATTATTTTTGAACCTACGATTCAATGTATATTTATTGAATTATAGAGTGTATTATTTATTTAAAACTTGTTATGGATGAAAGTGTGTCCTCCCAAAATTTATAAATTGGAATTCTAATCCTAATTCTAATCTCAGAACAGGATCTTACTTGGAGATAGTTATTGAAGATGCAATTAAGGTGAGATCATACTGGATAGGATGAACCCTAATCTAATATGACTTGCATCCTTTTGAAAAGGGAAAATTTGGACACAGACATATACAGGAAAATGCCATGTAAAGATAAAGGCAGAATCTACAAGTAATGAATACTGACAATTTCTAGCAAACCATGAGCTGGGAGAGAGATAGAACAGATTGTCTCACATCCCTCAGAAAAACTCAATGGATCTTGGGCTTCCAGCCTCCAGAACTATGAAAGAAGAAAGGTCTTTTGTTTAAGCCACCCATTTTATGCTATCTGATTGTAGTAGTCTTAAAAAACTAATACAAAGTTTGAGCAGACACAAATTATATTTGCCACAATATTTTAATAATGTTTTTAGTATTGCATTAATAAAAGTAATTTGTCCATGCTTTGAAATTTTACCAGCATAAACTTTCACCCCATCAAATCATCACCAGGAGGAAGAGAAAACAAGCAGAGGAGTGTTTGTATGAAAACACATGCTCACTTTTCTGAAGAAACTGAAAGAGTGCTTCTTCATGCAGGCATGTTTCCAAAGAGGCTGAAGAAAGGAAATCACATTTAAAACAAACATTTACTCCTGTTGCTAAGTCAGTGCCTCACAACATTACTATAGTATCAGACATAAAAATTAAGCCAGAATTATGCAGTTCAGCCTAATGCAGTCTGCTCAGCCTCTAGTGATAGACAAAGAGAAACAGTTGCATTTTGTATAATTAGTTGGGGGTGTGCAACATGCATTTAAAAACCATGTCAGGACAATTTTGCATAGCAGAAAACAATCTCATTAACACATTTCATGAGACACTTGCACAGCCAGTGAATTTTAATTATCTCTGAGGCTTTGGACAAGGAGTATAATACAAATCACTTCAGTATTAGAAATAATAAATAACCTTTATATTGCCATTGGTAGTTTCAGTCTCATCACTTCTTTAATTAATATTTCTTTGTTTTACTGAAATCATTACTACTTTGAATGTAAGATTATATCCTTATGAAAATATAGGTCATGGTTGGTATGCTTCATTCAGCTGACACAGTGGAATGTAATGAAAGAGGAAAAGGGATTAAAACAGGAATGAAAAAAACTACCAATATCTTGTTTGTTGTTTTCAAATTTGTAAAACAATCCAATAGAAAAACCGGCGCCCAAAAAGTCAATCTCTCTAAACTTAACCTGGTTGTTTGACTTTAAGAGACTTGCACTGACATTAGGTTCCACACAGCTGACCAAGGAATTTGGAAATCATTGCTTCTGTTCTGATTCTTGAGCTGCCCCATCCCTAACCCACACAGATACACAGCAAAGGACACAGCAGCATGTGGTATCTACCCAGCAAGACCCTAGTCATTCTCACTGCCAAAATCTATCTGTTAAAACTAATTCAAGGGGCTTCTGCTCATCCCCCAACCTATTTAGGAACATTGCTTTGTTATTTTAATAACAAGACTTGCAGGCGATGTTACTGTGTTATGATGGGGTGAGGAGTGTTCAGCTCACCTAGGATCTGATTCACAGAGCAGCCTTTGTACTCTGTAGTAGTTCTTTAAAATGTTTTGTAACACACTGTTTTGCATGGCAGCATAAAGTGCACAGTGTGCAGCCATCCTCCAGTCCATAGTGGAACTGCTCGGTGGTGAGAAGCTTCTTTTCCCAACAAGGTTCAGTGTCTTCAATTTGACCATTATTGAAGAGGCATTAAATTGGCATTGAAACAAGGCATATTTAGGTGACATTTGAAGAGGTTAAGGCTCTCAATTAAGAAGAGTGATTTGTTTTTCTAGCAGAACTCAGAATCTCTTTGAGGAGTTTTAAACTGACAAGATAAAACTTCACCCATTTTGGAATACTTAAATCAGTGCACTGTAAAAGACGGAGAAGAAACACAAAAGACTAAAATGGTGTCTCATAGTTTTAGGACTTTATGTTTTTCTCTGTCCTTGCAAATGTTTAGAGAAGTTTTGTTTTTTTTTCCCCAACTCTTAATCAATAAACAGTTCCCATGGCACCCTTCGGTATCCTTCTGTGAGATGTTTTTGCTGTCAATCTTCTTTAATCTTCTCGTCCTTCTCTCTGTTTGATATTCCAAAACTGGTTCTGCAGGTTGTATTCAGATAGTCTCTTATGGAACCAAAGACTTAAATGTTAAAAGCACAGGTTTTACCAAGATGGTCCCAAAAGTAAAGAAAGAGATCCCTGTCATTCCCAAAGACAAAGACAAGAAAAGAAGTTAAGGTAAAGGAGGCAGTGCTAAGAGGTATCCCCCAAACACTGAGTCAGCCATTTGTGTATAGTGTCTATTCAGATTACTTACACATTTTAGTCTTTGTATGATTAATCTTTGTATTATTGAGTTTTGAGAATTCTTCATAAATTCTAGATAAAACTCTCTTGTCAGATACATGGCTTAGAAATATTTTCTCCCATTCAATATCTTCTTAATAAAATTATCTTCCAATTCATGATCATAAGATGTCTTGTCACTTACTTAGGTATTTTTAAACATCATTCCAACAATGATTTGAAGTTTTTAATACATAAGCCTTGTAGTTTTTGCTTACTTTATTTCTAATATATTTTTGATGTGATTTTCAGTGTAATCATTTACTTAATTTTATTTTGGATGGCAAATATATATAAATACAATTGAATTTTTATATAATAACCTTGCATTTTTCATCCTTATGACCTCATTTATTAGCACCAATAGCTGTTTGGGAATTCTTTAGTATTTCCTCTATACAAGGTTGTGTCATCTGCAAATAAGTATAACATTAGCTGGGGATTTTCATAAGTGGCCTTTATCACTGTGAGGAAGTGTCCTTTTGGGACTAGTTTACTGAGTATTTTTACCATGAAGCTGTGTGGAATTTTATGCAAGACTTTTTCTGTCTTCATTGAAGTGATTGTACGTTTTTGCCCTATATTCTTTTGATGTGGATTATCACCTTAACTGATTTTCTGATGTTAAACTGACCTGCATGCCTAGAACAAATCCCACTTGGCCATGGGAAGATGTTATAATATATCGTTGGGTTCAGTTTGCTAGTGATTTTTGCAGATGATAATGCCTGTATTTATATAAGATATTGGCCTGTAGATTTGTTTCTCTTTTTTTCTTCCCTTTATTTTTTTATTTTTCTATGATTTTCTGATTTTAGTACCACTGTAATACTGCCTTAGAGATTGATTTGGAATGTGTTCTCTCCTGTTTCTTGGAAGAATTTGTGAAAAATCATTAATTATTCTTAAAATATTTTATAGAATCCACCCATGAGGACATCTGGGCATAGATTTTCTTTGTGGGTAGTTCTTACATTATTCTCTCTTTTGTTATAAAGTTATTCAGATTTTGTATTCCTTCTGAGTCAATTAATAAATTTGTGGTTTTCTAAGAATTTGTTCCATTTCACTTATCTAATTTATTGATATACAATTGTTTTAGTAATTTCTGATTATCCTTAATATTTCTGCAAAATTGGTAGTAAGAATAATTCTTTTCATTCCTTATTTTAGTAATTTGAATATTCTCTGTGTTTCCCTCAGTCTAGCTAAATGTTGTCAATTTTGTCAGTCTTTCAAAGAATAATATTTTATTTTATTGATTTTTTCCACTGTGTATTCTTTATGTTACTAATTTTTACTCTAATCCCTGACATTTAATTATTCCACTTAAGTTTACTGTGATCTTCTTTTCTAGTGTATTATAGTGAATGACTAGGATATTATTTAGAGTATTTAGGTTATTATTTCTTCTTAATATGAATTTATAGCTATAAACATGCCTATAACTGGTTGCATCCTGTGAGTTTTGGTGTTTTGTGTCATTTTTCAATTACACAACATATTTTCTATCAACCTTTGTGATTTCTTCATTGGCCTATTAATTATTTGAGTGTGCTTTTTTTCTTGTAATCCTAGCACTTGAGAAACTGAGGCAGGAGGATGAGGAGTTTGAGGTCAGCCTGGAACATAGCAATACCCTGGCTCAAACAAACAACATGTATTGTTTTTAATTTCCACATATTTATGAATTTCTTGAATTCCTTTTAAAATTTCTAATTGTATTCTATTATTTTTTGGGAACATACATGTATACTTTTAACCTTTTAAAAACATTAAAGCATTATTTATGCTTTTAAAAGTCTTTCTTTTTTAAAAAATTAATTTTATTGGTGCATTTATATTATACAATATAATGCCATTCATCATTGGAAATTTGAACCTTTACATAATGTATCTTGGTTCTTATTTTTTCCCCATTACCTGCCCTCCCTTCAACCCCTCCACACCACCCTAACTACAAAGACTTTGTTTCCATTTTTGCTTTTTCTCATATTAATTACATTCCCTTATTTCTTTTCCCCTACCCCTCCCAATTCCCCTTCCCCTTTGCACCTTTTCTTCCTATTTCACATTATTTATTATACCTTTTAGTCGTTATTTACACTTTCAGTTACTCACATTAGAGAAACTATTCAGTATTTATACATGTGTGTCCTATTTATTTCACTTAAGAGTATCACCTCAATGTGCATCCATTTAGCTATAAATGTCTCTAGTTTCTTGTTCTTTATGGCTGAGCAATACTCCATTTTATTTAAAAAAAACACATTTTTTTTATCCAGTCTCCTGTTGATGGGCAACTGGGTTGCTTCCCAGTTTTAGCTATCATGAATTTTGCTGCTAAGAACATGGGTACCCATATGTCACTGTGGTATGATACATTAAAATCTTTGAAGAAGATACCCAGGAGAGGAATAGATAGGTCAAATGGGACTTCCAGTCCTAGTTCTCTGAGGTATCTCCATACTGATTTGCACAGTGGTTGCACCAGTCTACACTCCCACCAGCAGTGGAGCAGTGTTCCTTTTTCCCAACCGCCCCACCAGCATTTGTTATTGGTTGATTTCATGATAGCAGCCATTCTTTCTGGGGTGAGGTAAAATCTCAGCTTTGTTTTCATTTGCATCTCTTGAAAGACAAGTGACCTTGAACATTTTTTCATATGCTTATTTGCTACTTCTGCTTCTTTCACTGAGAAATCTCTGTTCATTTCAGATGCCTATTTTTGGATTGGGTCTTTAAATTTGAAAGGTCTGATTTTTTAAAGTTCTTTATAGATTCTAGATAGTAGACCTTTGTCTGAGGAACCGCAGGTGAAAATTTATACCCACATTGTGGGTTGTCTCTTCACATGGTTGCTGATTTCTCTTGGTATGCAGAAATTTTTTAATAGGAAGAGATCCCACTTGTTGATTGTTTGTGCCAGTTCACTGGCAATTGAAGTTTTGTTCATAAAATCTTTTCCTACACCAATGTCTTCAATAGTTCTACCTAACCTCTATTCCAGCTGGTTCAGTTTTTCTGATTTTAATATTTAGATCTTTAATCCAGTTAGATTTTAGTTCAGTGCATGGTGAGAGATATAGTTTTAATCTTTGGCAAGTTGAAACCCAATTTTTCCAGCACCATTTATTTATTTATTTATTTATTTTATTAAATTCTTTTATTGGTACATTGTAGGTATACAACACAATTACATTTCTCATTGGGAATTGTACCTTTACATAATTCATCTTGGTTCTTATTTTTTCCCAATTCCTAGCCCTCCCTTCACCCCCTCCACCCTTCCCTATTTACAAAGACTGTATTTCCATTTTTTTCATTTCTCAGCATTTTTCCTTTCCCTTCTTTCCTTTCCCCTGCCCCTCCCACTACCCCTAACCCTTTGGACCTTTTCTTCCTATTTTACATTTTCGATTATTCATTCTAATCATTGGTACATTTTAGGTATACAATATAATGACATTCACCATTGGAAATTTGCACCTTTACATAGTCTCTCTTGGTTCTTATTTTTCACCCTTGCCCAGCCCTCCCTTCAACCCCTCCATTCTTCCCTATTTACAAAGATTTTGTTCCTATTTTTTCATTTTCTCATATTAATCCCATTCCCTTCTATCCTTTCCTCTAGCCCTCCCACTTCCTTCCCCTTTGCCCCTTTTCTTCCTATTTCACCTTACCTATTATACATTTAGTCCTTATTTACACTTTCAGTTTCTCACACCAGAGAAACTATTCAGAATTTATTCATGTGTGTCCTATTTACTACACTTAAGAGTATCGCCTCAATGTGCATCCACTTAGCTATAAATGTCTCTAATTTCTCATTTTTTATGGCTGAGTAGTACTCCATTTTATAAAAAAACCCTACATTTTCTTGATCCAGTCTCCAGTTGGTGGGCATTTGGGTTGTTTCCAAGTTTTAGCTATTACAAACTGTGCTGCTATGAACATGGGTGCACATATATCATTGTGGAAAGATTCTTTTAGTTCTTTGGAGAAGATCCCCAGCAGTGGAATAGTGGGGTCAAATGGGACTTCCAGTCCTAGTTCTTTGAGGTATGTCCATACTGATTTCCACAGTGCTTGCATCAGTCTACACTCCCACCAGCAATGGAGCAGTGTTCCTCTTTCCCCACAGCCCCACCAGCATTTGTTATTAGTTGATTTCATGATAGCAGCCATTCTTTGGAATCTCAGTGTTGTTTTCATTTGCATCTCTCTAATGACCAGTGATGTTGAATATTTTTTCATGTATTTATTTGCTATTTCTACTTCTTTGTCTGAGAAATGTCTGTTCATTTCAGATGCCCATTTTTGGATTGGGTCTTTAAATTTGGGAGGTCTGGTCTTTTTAAGTTCTTTACAGATTCAAGATAGTAGACTCCAGCACCATTTATTAAAGAAGCTATCTGTTCTTCAGTGAAGTTGTTTGGCTCCTTTGTTGAAGATGAGGTGGCTGAGTGTGTATAGAGTTGTTTCTGCATTTTCTAATCTGTTCCACTGGTCCTCAGGTCTGTTTCTTTGCCAGTACCATGCTGTTTTTATCACAGTAGCTCTGTAGTATACTTTCAAGTTGGGGATTGTGGTACTCCCTCCCTTGTCTTTATTGCCTAGTATGTCTTTTGCTATTCTAGGTCTCTTCTTGTTCCAAATGAATTTTAGGATTGTTTTTTCAAGGTCCATGAAGTATGCTGCTGGAATTTCAATGGGGATTGCATTGAATCTATATAGCAGTTTTGGAAGTATGGCCATTTTCACTATATTGATTCTTCCTACCCAGGAGTAAGGGATGTCTTTCCATTTTCTGATATCATCTTCAATCTCTCTTTTCAGAGTGCTATAGTTTTCAGAGAAGAGATCTTTGATTTTCTCAGGTTGATTCCTAGGTATGTCAGTTTTTTGGATCCAATTGTGAAAGGAATTGTTTGCCCTATTTCTCTCTCAGTGAGTCTGTGGTTCATGTAGAAGAAAGGTATTGATTTTTGTGTGTTGACCTTGTATCCAGCTACATTACTGAATTTGGTTATTAAGTCTAGAAGACTTTTGGTGGAGTTCTTGGGGTCTTCTAGATTGAGTATCATGTCATCTGCAAATAATGATGATTTGATTTCTTCATTTCTTTATTCTTTTTATTTCTTGCTCTTGTCTAATTGCTGTGGCTAATGTTTCCAAGACTATTTTGAACAGGAGTGGTGATAATAAACATCTTTGTCTTGTTGCTGATTTTAGTGTGAAAGATTTCAGTTTTTGAATATTTAGTAAGATACTGGCTGTTGGTTTTTCATAGATCACTTTTATCAGATTGAAGTACAGAACATCTATTACAACTTTTTGGAGAGTTTTTATCATAAATGTATGCTGGATTTTGTCAAATGCTTTTTCTGCATCTATTGAGATGATCATATGGATTTTGTCCTTGGTTCTATTAATGAAGTGTATTACATTTATTGATTTACTTATGCTGAACCATCCCTGCATCCCTGGGATGAATCCCACTTGGTCAGAGTATATGATCTTCTTGATGATTTTTCTGCATTCTATTTGCCAGGATCTTATTAAGGATTTTTGCATCTATGTTCATTAGTGAGATTGGTCTATAGTTGTCTTTTTCAGTTGGGTCTTTCTCTGCTTTTGGGATCATGGTGATGCTTGCTTCCAGGAATGAATTTGGGAATATTGTTTCCCTTTCAATTTCACTGAAGGGTTTCAACAGTAGTGACAGTAGTTTCTCTCTAAATGTCTTGCAGAATTCAGAAGTGAAGCTGTCAAGACCCAAGCTTTTCTTAGTTGGTAAGTTTTTTAATTGCATTTTCAATTTCATTGATTGATATTGGGTCATCTAGAATTTTTAGGTCATCTTTGTTCAACTTTGAGAATTCATCTGTATCTATGAATCTGTCCATTTCTTCTGTATTTTCCATCTTATCGGTGTATAGGTTCTCGATGTAGGCATTAATGATCCTCTGGATTTCTGCTGGGTCCGTTGTAATTTCAACTTTTTCATTCCTCCTTTTGATTTGTGCTTGGATCTTTATAATTTCCTCCCTTGTATGAGCTTTGGGTTTGTCCTGCTCTTCTTTTTCTAGAAGCTTGAGGTTCAGGATGAGGTTGTATTATTGAGCTTGCTCAGTTTTCCTAATATGAGTATTCACTGCTATGAATTTCCCTGGTAAGAATCCTTTCATTGTGTCCCGTTGATTCTGATTTGTTCTATTGTCATTATGATTTAATTGTAGGAACTGTTTGATTTCTTCTTTAATTTCCTCTGTGACTCATTGGTTATTTAGAAGTGTGTTGTTTAGTTTCCATGTGTTTATGAAACTCTTGTGGTTTCTTTTGCTATTGATCTCCCAATTTCATCACAATATGGGCTGATAATATACACGGATAACTTCGATTCCTTTGCACTTAAATTAAACATGTTCTAGGAGGGAGTATGTGGTCTGTTTTGGAGAACAGCCAACGTGCAGGTGAAAAGAATGTGTATTCTGATTTTGTGGGGTAGAACACTCTGTAAACATCTGTTCAGCTCATGTGTTTAAGAGTATGAGTTCTAGTATTTTGTTGTTTATTTTTTTGTCTAGTTGATCTATCTATTTGTGACAGTGGAGTATTGAGGTCCCCCACTACTGTTATATAAGTGCTTATTTGATTTTTCATGTCCTTTAGTATTTGCTTTATATAGTTGGGCTCACTAGTGTTTGGTGGATATATAATTATGATTGTCATCTCTTCCTCTTAGATTGTTCCCTTTTAAAGGATGTAGTGTCCTTCTTCATGTCTCTTAATTAGTGTTGGTTTGAAATCCACTTGATCTGCAAAGAGGATAGCTACTCCTGCTTTTTACTTGGTTCCTCTCATATGGAGTATTGTTTTCCACCCTTTAACTTTCAGTCTAGGAGTTTCTTTTTGAATTAAGTATATTTCTTGTATGCAGCATATAGTTAGATCTTGCTTCTTGACCCACTCTTCCAGTCTATTTCTTTTGATTGGTGAATTGAGACCGTTAATATTGATTGTTATAACTGATGCATATTGACTTATCATTGTCATGACCTTTTCTTATTGTTGGATTCTCCTCCTTTGCATTTAATTTCTTGTCGTGCCTGATGGATTTGTTCTGTTGAGCTTCCTGGGGTTGTGATCCTCATTGTCTTTTCCTAGGATATAGTCTAAAAATTTTTAGAGTGTTGGTTTTGTATTCATGAAGTTCCTGAGGTGCTCTTTATCATGAAAGTATGTTATTTCTCCATCAATTTTGAAAGATAGTTTTGCAGGGTACATCAATCTGGGTTGGAGGCTGTTTTCCTTTAGGGCTTGAAATACATCACTCCAAGCTCTTCTTGCCTTGAGGGTTTGCATTGAGAAGTCTGCTGTGATTCTGATGGGCTTTCCTTTGTATATAATTTGTTTCTTTCCTCTCACTGCTTGTAGAATTTTATTCTTCTGTTGGATTTCTGGAATCCTAACTATTATATGCCTATGTGTAGATTTTTTTTGATTAAAGCTAGCTGGAGTCCTATATGCCTCCACTTATCTGTATGTCAAGTTTTTTTCCCCTCCTTGGGAAGTTTTCTGCCATCACTTCTGTGAACAGATTTTTTATGTCATCTACACTCTCTCCTCTTTCTTCATTGACTCCAATCAGTCTTATGTTATTCTTCTTTGCATGGTCTACCAGCTGCTGGATTGATTTCTCATGTTCCCTTACAATTTTAAAGCAATTTTTCTTTTCCTCCTCACTAATTGCAATCTTATCTTCTGTATGTGAAATTCTATCCTCACATTGGTTCATTCTGCTGCTGGAGTTTTTCGATGGAGTTTTTAATCTCTTGGAAATGTGTTTGTATCTGTTTTATGGAGTCCATTTGTTTCCTATGTTGGGATTCCATCATGTTCCTCAGATCCTCTATTTTTTATCTGTGTCCTCTCTAGATTTATTAATCATGTCTTGCACCATGAGCAAAATCTTTGCTGTTATCTGAGTAATTATTTCTGATTTCATTTTTCCCAGATCCTCTTTTGTTGCCAGTTCAGAGATTCCAGGTGGTTGAGTATCAGATTGTTCCATCTCGTTTCCCTTTGGGGTTGCTGTAGGTGATCTGAAACTCTGTTTTTGATGCTTGTTTATGTGTTTTCTCATTTCCATGGGGGAGGGGGTGCTTCTGGCACCCTCGAGGCTCACCTTCCCTAGGGAACTTCCTTCCGGGTGTGGACCGGCTCACCTTCTCTGCCCTAGGAGCCTGGGATGGCAGTGGGGGAGATTCCTTCCAGGTTCTGGGACTGGCTGAGCTTCTCTGCCCTAGTAGCCTGGGATGGTGGCAGGGAGCTTCCTTCCAGGTTCTGGGACCAGCTGGGCTTCTCTGCCCTAGTAGCCTGGGATGGAGGTGGGGGAGCTTCCTTCCGGATTCTGGGACTGGCTGAGTTTCTCTGCCCTCTGGGCCAGGAGCAGCAGGACTCAGTACTGTGGTCTGGTGGTGCGGTGTCCTCTGCATCTTTGTAATGTGGAACCAGGTGGCTGTACAGAGGAGCGGGGGTGGGGTGTCCAGTGGATTGTTGCTGGGGCGCGGGCTGATTCAGCATGTTCCACATGACTCGCGACCTCAGTAGGGCGTGCCTGTAGACTGTTTTTCTTTAGGGCTTGAAATACATCACTCCAAGCTCTTCTTGCCTTGAGGGTTTGCACTGAGAAGTCTGCTGTTATTCTGATGGGCTTTCCTTTCTATGTGATTTGTTTCTTTTCTCTAACTGCTTGTAGAATTTTGTTCTTCTGTTAGGTTTCTCGAATCTTAACTATTATATGCCTATGTGTGGATTTTTTTTGATCATGGCTAGTTGGAGTCCCATATGCCTCACTTATGTCTATGTCAAGTTCTTTTCCCATATTTGAGAAGTTTTCTGCCATTACTTCTGTGAAGAGTTTTTTTATGTTGTCTGCACCCTCTCCTGTTTCTTAATTGACTCCAAACAGTCTAATGTTATTCTTCTTTGCATCGTCTAATAGCTGCTGTATTGATTTCTCATGGTCCTTACAGTTTTTAAGAAATTTTTGTTTTCCTGGTCACTAATTGCAATCCTATTTTCTGTATCTTAAATTCTATCCTCACATTGGCTCATTCTGCTGTGTAAAATTTCAGTGTAGCTTTTAATCTCCTGGAAATCTGTTTGTATCTGTTTTATGGATTCCATTTGTTTCCTATGTTTGGATTCCATTATGTTCCACAGCTCCTCTATTTTTATCTGTGTCCACTCTAGAATTATTAATCATGTCTTATACTATGAGCACAATCTCTGTTGATATCTGAGAAATTATTTCTGATTTCATTTTTTACAGGTCCTCTTTTGTTGCCAGTTTGTAGAATCCAGGTGATTGAGTATCAGATTGTTTCATCTTGTTGGCCTTTGGGTTTGCCTAAGTGATCCAGAAGTCTCGTTTTGAGACTTATTTACCTGTCTTCTCATTTCAACAGATTCAGCTTGCTGTGCCTTTGTTGAGGCAACTCTTTGCTCATCCAGTTGTCTTGGATTCTCAGCAAGCCACCGAGCAGCCTTTACTCTGCTGCTCACCAGTACACCCCTTCCTGGGTTCAGAGTGGTGGCCTTCTGGATCCCAGAGCTGACCTGTTGTCTGGGTGGGCTTCTTTCTGGGGCCTATGCACACTTGGGATCATATCTAGGCATGCGTCTTGCTGAGGCCCCTATGTAGCTGTTGTCTGGGAGGGCCTTTGTTTGGGGGCTGTGCAACCCAGTTCCTGTTGTCTGTGCAGGCTTCTGGCTAAGGTCTCCAAGCATTTATCAATGGTATTGGGGCAAGCCTCTGGGTATTGCTTATGTGCCTGCATAACTCTTTTCCAGGTGGGTCCTTGGCTGTGGCCAATATTATGGTGGGCCTCAGACTGAAGCTTGTGAGCCCATGTAGCTTTTTTCTGGGTGGTCCTTTGGCTTGGGTGGATGTGCAGGAGCCTCTGTAGTTGGGGTGGACCCCTGGCTGGGATTCACCTACAGCCGCGCTGGTCTGGGCCATACAGCTGCTCCCCAGGCTCTGCATGCACTTACAGATGGAATGGCAGGCCTCTGGCTTAAAAGTATTTCTTGAGAGATATTGTCAAATAGTCCTCCTAAACTACTACAAATCTTCCCACTATATAATTGCTGTAGAAATCCAAGCTAGCAACAATACATCTTTTATAATTTGTATTTGAGTGTATTTGGTGAACTTTTACAATTAACTGAAATTATGGTACTTTTACCAAAATCATAAAATGATAATTAGTGCTGTCACATTAAATTACGATTTATACAATATGCTAGAAATTTGAAATATAGTCTTTTTAATCCTTACTATAAAATAAGTAATGTTATTTTTGCAAAGGGAAAGTGACTATTTAATTAACTTGTCCAACATCATGTAGAAAATAGTTAGATTAAGACCCTAACCTATTTCAACCATTATACTCTTCACAAGGCCAAGGAAAAATGATCTGGGTCCATTACTTCCCTTCATTTTTCCTTGCTTCACTTACACTCTTAGGATTCACCAAGAGTTAGTTCAGAGTGGTCTTGGCAGACATGAACTATCAATTTCCATTTCTACTTTTACCTTTTTCCTATTCCTGAAGCCAAATTCATCTCCTAATTGGACAAACTTATTGGCTTCTTCCCAAGAGAATTTACTAATAGGTAAAAGAGATTTAGAACCTGTTAAACCTAGTACAAATGCATTGATGTTTTCATAATTCCAAAATTAGCATTTTATTTTCTTTTGAATCTGGCAGGTAATGTATAAGACTGGTTCTAATTTTGTTGCTCTTATTTCCTCCAAGTTTCCATCAGATTATGTCAAAGAAAAATGAAATCATAATGAGAGTAGTGTGTTCTAAGATGATAACCAGAATCAGAATAAACTAGTTGCCCTATTTTATAAATTCTTTCAAAACTATTTTTTTCATTTTAAATAAAACTATCTTATTAAGTAATATTTAAATGCTGAAAGGAAAATATACAAGCAAGGAATAATTAAATTGTGAAATCTATGAGGGCAGTGAGTACCACATGATCTGTTTTCTACTTCTAACAGGTCTTAGAACATGGTGGATCCTCAAGACATGTTTACCAGATGAATTAGTAAGCAATGAAATGATTTCTGATAAGAATCTTTTTCTGCATACTACTAAGCTTGTGCCCTTTAATACCTCTCCTAAGGGGTCCATTCATGTATCTCTCATATATTCATTACATGTCTGTTCTATGTGTCAGACACTGTGGAAGGCACTGGGGCCACAGAAGAGAACTTGACAAGAACAAACCCTGATTTTGTGGCTAGTGTCATTAAAAAATAGTCACATAGATGTTAGAAGAAATGTTTCAATGGGAGGTATGTAGTGTGAAAACAGCAGCAGCACAGGGTCTTTATCTAGGCTGCAGGGTCTTCCTGGGGAAGGGACAGCCCAACAGTCCTTGGAGGGGAGCAAGGGGCTGTGCGTGAACATGTTCTCTTAGGCCTGTATAGCAGGTTTTGTATTTTAAAATACCAAATTTTTCATGCCTTAGGTGGAGCTTGCACTCTCTAGTTGTCTGTGGCACCTATAGGCTTGTTTGGACTGGCACCTGGCCTGAGTATAAATTTATGTTACCTGCCTTGCCCCCTGGGTTTCTGAATATGTGAGCCTTGATGTAAAACCTTGGCCTTTATTTTTTATTTTTGTACTTTTAGTCTCAACCCGTAGGAAAAAATGCATTACCCTTCTTTGGCCCATACACACATTTGATATGTATATGTTCATTTACTTCTAATATATTTCATTATCTTAAAAATATTGGCTATAGCTCAATAAATTTATTTTATGGAGCAAGGCTGTCACTTATATTTAACAAACACATAAACTTACAGTTTGAGAAGCCAGGGAAAAAATTAACTAAATGTCCAATTTTTTATTGTCCATTAAATTAAAAAAACTCATCGTGAAGAACAGTGAGACATCTTTCTTTCCACTTTACCTCCCAAACTTTGAGGACAAGATACTATCACAGTTCTTATCCATGTGACCAACTCCATATGCTTTACTACTGTGACCTCTAAAAAAGCTATAGAGTAGGAAATGATGAACAACAACTGGACAAATTATCCCACTCAATAACACAGTATTCCAGCTGGTTCTGCTGACTGGATTTTCAGCACTTCCTTTTTTGTATCGCAAGTCCAAGTTTACCTTACCAAGAAGGTAAGGTAAGGAAAATGGAGGCCAAGAAGGAAGGGAAAATCAGAATGAGAGACTTGGTGAAGGTTTTAGGCCAGCTTGTTTTTCTCAATTAAAGGAGTTCTTTCAATCACATCTAAGAGACTTAAATGTTAAATGAAATGGGACTTGAAACAGCCTAACTTCCCCTGGCAGCTGGGGAAAAGGAATGGACACAGCTTGAGACAGGCTGCAGGACCTAGATGCCCATCAAGTGTTATTTTGGGTGATGTTGAGCCAAAACGTAGCATCTGGGAGAGGACAATATGATCCACTTCCACTGTGAGTATCTGAAAATCTTTTTCATACAACTACCCCAGTCCTAACCACCCCCTGATTGATTTATTAAATGGGATTAATAAAGTTGGCCTAACAATGTGACATCATTGAACATGTTCTATCCTGAATGCAAGTTTAATAGAATAATATTTGGAAGGGACACTTTCTGGGCAGCTTTAGACAAACGAGCTAACAACCCTTGTGGAAAAAATGACAGTAGATTACAAGAGTGGAGGAAGCCATAGTAATTTGGAAACAATGTATGTTCCTTAGGAACAGACTTTGTTAATAGAAGACACTTGATTTTGTTGGTTATACTTGCGATACATTTCCATGATGAAGTAGATGAAATGCTCCCATCCTTGGAATTTTATCCAGAATTGTTTTAACATGTTGCCTTTTCTTTTGCTGATTTTCTGGACTCAAAAATTACAGTTTTTCTGTAACACTAGCAACAGTTGTATGGAATTCAGTATCGTTGAAGTCAATTTAGATTTCTTCCAAAGGGAGTGAATTACTGTGTTAGAATGATCTTGATATACACAGCCTTACTCACACCAAAGTAAAACAGCCTGTATCAAAAAATGGTTTCAGAGGAAGAAGACCCTAATATAGAAATGCCATGTTCTTTTTAGTTGTACATGTGTGTATGTCACTATCTCTCTCTCTGTCTATCATCTATCTATCTATCTATCTATCTATCTATCTATCTATCTATCTATCTATCTCTAAGGATCTATATGTATTCTAGACCTGTGTGCCATATTTCTATATATCCATATCTCAGATATATCTATTCACCTACCTACCTACCTCAGATTTTCCCCTTATTCATGCATGAGGTCTTACTTGACCCATTTATGTGACTACAGCAATCTGTTAGCGTGGGCTCTTTGGCAGTCTCTGGCTTTCTGGAGTTAAGTCCATCTGCTTTGGCTGCAATTCAAGGTTTAACATCAGTAAAACTTATAAATGTAAGTTCAACATGCAGTCCAGTTGTCTGCACTCTAAATTGAGGGATATATACACTTTCTGTGGCTTTGTTGTGCTGAAAACAGCTTGCAGCTTATTTATCATTGTTCTTGGGCAGCTTCTGTGCCTTATTAATCAGAGTAAGTGAGAACCAGCGGGATTTGTAAAACAAAGTTCACTGGCTGAACTTCAAACTTGTCTTGTATCTGTCCTAAAGATGGCATTAGTGGCAGATCAGCTCTTGCACCCAATAGGTTAATTGTTTGACATGCTATGGTCTCAGTAATATCTACCCTAGCATGTGTCAAAGAAATTTGTTATGTGACTGGGACAAGTAGGGTCACTACTTTTGGAGAATATATATATATATATTTCCTGGCTTGTTGCTGGAAGAGCTGTTTGAAAAGTCTTTGAGCAAGGAGTAGAAGGTGACAGTGAATTGCAGGCATAAGGACAAATGGGTCCCCATCACCTCAGCTCATAGTTCCCACAATTGGTTACACATAATCATCCATAGGGATAGAGGGACAGATGAAAGTGCTGGCTGCTTGAACCACACCTTCTTCTGAGTTCATTTTGCACATAAAGTGAGAGAGCACTTGATTCAGACCCATATTTAGGGATCCACAATCATGTGGGCATCCAGTGTCATTGGGGAGATCCATGCCTGGGACCACAACCATATTGTATAAGCCTCTCATTCATCCCTCTTGATGTTCTTAGCTCCAGAAATAAAATATTCTATATAAAGCAGCAGTCAGAGATATCAAACTAGCATCCTGAAGATCATACCTCCTGATGGGCAGATTTTTTAGTTTTTTGAGACAAGGTCTCAAAGGCTATGGTAGCATTGGCTGACCTTGAACTGCTATTTAGCCCAGAATTTGTGATCTTCCTACCTCAATCTCCTACATGCTGGGGTTACAGGTTCGCACCCAGCTGATAGGCAGATTCTTAACACTCAAGATCAGAGGGCAAATCCAAACTCAGCTCGCCTATCTTAGTGAGTTTCCATCTGTCAGAGTTACTGCCCCATGTGCCACTTCCATGTCCACAGACATTGTCCAGACTCCCTTTAGTGAGCTTCTCTCAGCCAGCCTCTCATTTCCTTCCAACTCTGCTCTATTTATTTGTGACTAACAACATCACTGTCTTATCAGCTTTGTGCTTAAAGCAATAGAGTGTAAAAATTTCGGAGTTGAAGTAAGGCAGACTTGGATTATGACTTTAGCTCTTCTGCCCATTAGCAGTGACAGCTTGAGCTAAATTCCTAAATAACCCTTGAAAGATGGCTGAGAACTAACTCATCCCTTCATTCAGTAAATGTTCATTAAGATTTTTTAAAGTTAGAAAAGCATTGCATGACAAATAAAAAGTGTCTGATGATAATGATGCTTATTTTTGATGAAAATAATAATAGAGACAGAAGTAATATCAGAGTAACACCAGTCTGATTTGGATCCCACATCCTGAGCTACTTCACCCTGAGGTCAGTAAATATTGATTCATTGACTTATTGCATCTATGACTTTTGCTGGGACTTTAATTTCTTGTCCATTCTTGCCACCTATAGTATTTCTTTCTTAGATTGACCCTTGTGGTGTTCTCAAGTTGTGGTGTTGTCTTTTTCTCAGGATAACATATTCACCCACCGTTTGAATTCCTACACAAGCTTCATGTTTCAAGTGACTATCGCTAAACAGTGCCTATGCTAAGGAGATGTTGGGTGGCATTCTCAGAGATCTGTACCTGCCATATGGTGTGGCAAATGTCATGAGGTAATTGCTTCCTTCATTCCAGGCCATCTCGCCAGAAATCTGATGCCACCTTCATAACATGCAACACCAATGGCTTAACTGTACTCGGGCCTCAAAAGCAAAGGCTTTAAATGGTCTGACCCCATGGATTCTCTCTTCTCTATGGTCCAACATGGCACAAGTTTCCCAAGTTTATCCCTGTAAGTGTAGTTCTGTTCTTTTATGTTAATTATGTTGGTTTTTACTGCTAACTCTTGCAGTTTCTTCTAACAAGTATATTACTAGTATAATTTCTAAGTGGATAGTTCTTTTATTATTTGTGGTTAATATACCTAGTTAATAGTCTTATGACTTGAAGGGTTTTGTCTATAATCATTTATGAGGGTTTGACTTACATTTTTACATAGAAAAGTACTAATTATAGTATTTTTACAGGGTATATAGCTTGTTTATGTTATTGGCAGCTTCTACAACAGGAATGTGTAGTGGGCATTGTCTTTCTTTCTTTGGCTGAATACATTGCCTCATTTATTAAATGCAATATGGGTGATTGGTGGAGTTGTTTGGTTTACTTAAGACACCTTGTGAAGCAGGGGTTTTATTTAGCTTATTTTTGTTGGTTACATTTTTAAGGTTAATTTAGCAGCAATATCGTTCTTAACTTCTTATATCCTTCATTTATTAATTGTCTCATTAGGTAATTTTTCCCAAGGGTTGCAAATTAAAATTCCTATGTGGAGTGGACTGGGCTCAGCACAAGGAAGAGGACCGAAAAGAAATGGTATCTCCATGCTACTTCACAAGGCATCAAGGCAATGTTGCCAGAGCCTCTCATTTTTTATGTTAATCAAATATACATTTGAGGCTGAAAAAATGTCAATCAGTCAGGCTTACTTCAGAGGAATCCAGTTTTGTGGTACTAGGGTTTTAATTTCCTTGAGTATTCTTTAATTAATAAAGGCCAATGTACTCTGATGTTAATATCTATATTCTCAGAGGCTAAGTACATTTCAATCATGCAAAGAATGGTAATTATTTTATTTTATGGCATCAGAGATATTTAGAGTTTTGAGAGTTTAACTGATCAATCTACCAATCTTTCAGTTGCTCTGGAGAATGGGAGAGTGTCTGTGTGTGTGTGTGTGTGCGTGTGTGTGTGTTTGTGAAATAAATGACCCCCTCAGTTCTTGGGTCTATATTTGGGCACTTTCTTGTTAGTATAGCCTGTATGCATTTGTAGGACTTGGAGTACTTCTATATTCACAGTGATGTTCCAGAGGTTTTTCTCTCATAGTTATTAATGCTATGGAGTTTACTTAATTCAGATTTGTCTCTCTAATCTTCAAGATCTTGGCAAAAGAAATGTCTTGCTGAAATTTTGGTTGGCTGAAGCACTGGTTTGTTATTGAGTACTTGATAGAGCTTTCTTTCTGCAGTTAGCACACCATGTTCCCTTGACTTTCATAGAGTATTAAAATGTTGCTAGTATATAAATTCTCTGTGTCCCTCATCATCTGTCTAGAGTTTTCGGATATGCTTTTATATTTGATGTGTCCACTCTAGAAACAAAACAGAAATCATGGACATTGTGGGCCACTCCCAATCTGTAGTGAGCGCTGGAGAGCACGTGAATAATCTCACACAAAACAAATGCTGTTAAAGAAAGAGAAGTGAAGATGGAAATAGAAATGAAGGGAAAAAGAAAATGTAATTCTTCACAAAACTTTTATGACATCCTTGACAAATACCATTGGAACATCTTCTATGACTACATGTGTCCTTAAAAAAATGAAGGACGAGAGAAAAGACTGAGTTATTTATTTATTTATTTATTTATTGGTATCAGGGATCGAACTCGGGTCCTTTCGCTTGCACAGCAGGCAGTGAAACCACTGAACTAAATCCCTGGCCCAAGACTGAGTTATTTTTAACAGTGGGGTCATTCAGAATCTGGGTACAGGTTGCAAAAGGACTGTTATTGATTGGTAATCTTACTCATGGATCACCCAGAAAAAGGACAGAGAGAAAAAATCCTACTAATTGCCAGAGTTTAAGGCAGTGCATCTGATTATCACTCAGTGTTGGAGAAATAGTTGAGAAAAAAAGAAATATAGAATCTTGGACAGTGAAGAATGGTTTCACTGGCTGTAAAGAAATTTGAAAGGAATAGTAGTGAAATACAAAGAAAAGCCCCTGGCAGAGATTTATGGGAATTGCTTGAGGTTGGCCTATGGGACTGGTCATGAAGGGTGATGATCTTTGTGTTACGTAGTAATGGGGATAAAAATAATCAAAATATGTGTATCAAATGGGAAGTGCTTCACTAACTCAAGAAGTATTGGGTCTCAGTCCCATTTTAGCTGCTATAAAAGAATGCTATAGATAGGATGCATTACAAACAACACACATTTACTTCTCAGAGCCCTAAAGGCTAGGAAGTTCCAGAAACCGCCCCCCGCCAAAAAACAGGAGATCCAGTGTTCAGTGAAGAGCCCCTTCCTGGCTCATGGATAGCCACAGTATTCTCTTATTGTGTCCCGTAATGGTAGAAGGGGAAAAGGGGGTCCTTCTCTGGGGTGCCTTTCATAAGAAGGCTAATCTTATTCACAGCTTTCATGACCTAATTACCTCATTAGGTAATTAGGCTGCACCTCATCCTGCCACCATTAAGGATTAAGATTTCAGCATATAAACTTCGAAGGGACACAGGGATACGTCAATAGCACCCTGGACAATCAAAGAGCACTGGATGAAAAGGCATGAGATCAGGCTTCAAGCTTCATTTCTGCTCTAGCAAGTTTGAGATGAGTCCTTCCAGTCCTTGATTTTCTCATCTTAAAGGATCAGTTGAGATCAGGGCTATTCACAGTTTTGCACCTTTAAGAGGAACACACATGAAGCTTTCACATTTGTGTCCAAATTTTGGCAATTGTGCAGCAGCACAGATAAACTGGCCATTCTAGAAATCCCAACTCCTTGATTTCAGCCATGAAAAGCATTTGTCAATAGACATTTAAACTGTCAGATATAAAGTTATATCTTTTTAACATAGCTATTAACAATATCAGTTGTTATAAAGAGGTAATCACTAAGCTTTATCTCCCTTTTGCTTTCTTTCTTTATGCTTCTAGAACACTCCAAGATCTACACTTGCTTTTGCAGTTGCCTATCACCTTTTGGTACATATGTCTTCATTTTGGCTAAAAATTAAAATAATTAAGACTTTAAAAGAAATTTACAATGTTCTAATGCCACTTTTAAACACTCCATGCTTTTCCTCTAAACCTATCAAATATATATTTTTGTGACTACAGTGGTGTAGAAAAATAAGCAGAGCAAATAGCAAGTTAATTAGAAAACATTGATTCAAGAGGAAAAGTGTGTTAAGTAATTAAGAGGACATATCTAATATGTTTTAAATGCATGAACTGGTTGAGAAAAAAACAAAAGTAAAATATGAACCTAGGGCCCAAAGGCAATTTAAAGTGCTATATATTTTCTAGGAAAAAAATACTTTGGAATACACTTTTAGCAAAATGAAAAGTAATAGATTATCCATCAGATAAATGCAAACCAATATAATATTGAAATACATCAGGACACCTTCTTAAATGTTAAAGATAGCCTTAGCTAGATCTGTCATATAACTTGGCAATTCTAGTTTTAAGTATATACTCAAAAGACAGCCACCCCCCAGTGCCAAGGATCACACAGCCTCCAGTGCCTAGGAGGTGAGCATTCCGAGCCATCATACCACCACCTCCAACAACAAGGAGCACAGCCTCCCCCAGCACCAAGAAGGTGAGCCAAGCAGGCACCAGCAGCATACAACCTGCCTCCCACCCCCGCTTCATTGCAATGAAAAGACACATAAACAAGTCTCAAAACCAGACTTCCAGATCACCTAAAGCAACCCGAAAGGGAAATGAGATGGAACAATCTCATACTCAACCACCTGGACTCCCTGAACTGGCAACAAAAGAGGATCTGGAAAAAATGAAATCAGAAATAATTTATTAGATAACATCAAAGATCGTACCCATAGTACAAGACACGATCAAGAAATCTAGAGAGGACTACAGATTAAAAAAAAATAGAGGAGCTGAGGAACATGATGGAATCCCAACATAGGAAACAAATGGAATCCATAAAACAGATCCAAACATATTTCCAAGAGATTAAAAACTCCACTGAAACATTATCCAGCACAATGAGCCAATGTGAGGACAGAATTTCAGATATAGAAGATAAGATTGCAATTAGTAACCAGGAAAAGAAAAATTTCTTTAAAATAATAAGGGACCATGAGAAATCAATCCAGCAGCTGTAAGACAATGCAAAGAATTATAACATAAGACTGATGGAGTCAATGAAGAAAGAGGAGAGAGTGCAGATGACATAAAAAAAACTCTTCACAGAAGTGATGTTAGAAAACTTCCCAAGCAAGGGAATATAATATGACATAGAGATAAGTGAGGCATATGGGACTTCAACCAGCCATGATAAAAAAAAAAAATCTACACATAGGCATATAATTGTTAAGATTCCAGAAACCCAAGAGAAGAACAAAATTCTACAAGAAGTTAGAGAAAAGAAATAAATCACATACAAAGGAAAGCCCATCAGAATCACAGAAGATTTCTCAAAACAAACCTGGCAGGCAAGAAGAGCTTGGAGTGATGTATGTCAAGCCTTAAAGGAAAACAGCCTCCAACCCAGACTGATGTACTCTGCAAAACTATCTTTCAGAATTGACAAAGAAATGAGATACTTTAATGACAAAGAGCACATTAGGAACTTCATGAATACCAAACCAGCACTCCAAAAATTTTATTACACAATATCCTAGGAAAAGATAACAAGGATCACAACCTTAGGAAGCCCTGCAGAATGAAACCATCAGTCACAACCAGAAACTAAATGCAAAGGGGGAGAATCCAACAAAAAGGTCATAACAATGATAAATCAAGAAGTATCAGTTATAACCATCAGTGTTAATGGTCTCAATTCACCAATCAAAAGAAATAGACTGGAAGAATGGGTCAAGAAGTAAGATCCAACTATATATTGCATACCAGAAACACACTTAATTCAAAAAGAAACTCCTAGACTGAAAGTTAAAGGGTGGAAAACAATACTCCATGGGACAGGAACCTCAAATAAAGCAGAAGTAGCTATCCTCTTTGCAGATCAAGTGGATTTCAAACCAACACTGATTGAGAGACATAAAGAAGGACACTATATCCTTGTAAAAGGAACAATCCAAGAGGAAGAGATGACAATCATTAATATATACGCAAAAAACACTAGTGCGCCCAACTATATAAAACAAATACTAATGGACATGAAAAATCAAATAAGCACTAATACAATAGTAGTGGGGGACGTCAATACTCCACTGTCACAAATAGATAGATCAACTAGACAAAAAATAACAAAATACTAGAACTCAAACTCTTAAAAAAATGAACTTTACAGATGTTTACAGAGTGTTTCACCCCACAAAATCAGAATACACATTCTTCTCAGCTGCACATGGGTTGCTTTCCAAAATAGACTGCATACTCGCTCATAGAACATATTTAATAAGTGCAAAGGAATTGAAGTTATCCCTGTATACTATCAGACCATAGTGCGATGAAATCGGAGATCAATAGCAAAAGAAACTGCAAGAATTTCATAAAGACATGGAAACTGAACAACACATTCTTGAATAACCAATGGGTCACAGATGAAATTAAAGAAGAAATCAGACAGTTCCTACAATTAAGTGAAAGTAACAATACAACATATCAGAATCTATGGAACACAATGAAAGCAGCCTTACAAGGGAAATTCATAGCAGTGAATACCCATATTAGGAAAATAGAGTGAGCCTAATGAAACAACCTCATACTGAACCTCTGGCTTCTAGAACAAGAAGAGCAGGACAAACCCAAAGATAATACAAGGGAGGAAATTATAAAGATCAGAGCAGAAATCAATGCAATGGAGACTAAGAGAATGATACAAAAAAAAAAATCAATGAAGCCAAGAGTTGGTTCGTCGAAAGAATAAACGAAATTGACAAACCCTTAGAGAACCTGATCAGAAAAGGCCCAAATCCATGTAATTAGGAGGGAAAAGGATGAAATTACAATGGGCCCAGCAGAAATCCAGAGGATCATCAATACCTACTTCGAAAACTGACGTGTCAATAAGATGGAAAACACAGAAGAAATAGACAGATTCCTAGATACATATGAATTAGCAAATTTGAATGAAGAAGACCTAAATATTCTAAACGACCCAATATTAACCAATGAAATTGAAAACATAATGGAAAACTTACCAACTAAGAAAAGCCTGGGCCCTAATGGTTTCACTGCTAAATTCTACAAGACATTTAGAGAGGAACTACTGCCACTACTGTTTAAAGTCTTCAATGAAATTGAAAAGGAAGCAATATTCCCAAAATCATTCCTGGAAGCAAGCATCACCTTGATCACCAAGGCAGAGAAAGACCCAACCGAAAAAGAGAACTATAGGCCAATCTCACTAATGAACATAGATGCAAAAATCCTTAATAAGATACTGACAAACAAAATGCAGAATATCATGAAGAAGATCATACCCCCTGACCAAGTGGGATTCATCCCAGGGATGCAGGGATGGTTCAACATATGCAAATCAATCAATGTAATACACTATATCAATAGAGCCAAGGACAAAATCCATATGATCATCTCAATAGATGCAGAAAAAGCATTTGATAACACGAAACACACATTTATGATTAAAAAAAAACCTAGAAAAATTGGAATAAGTGGTCTCTACCTTAACTTGATAAAAGCCATCTATGAAAAACCAACCGCCAATATCATACTAAATGGTCAAGCACTGAAATTCTTCACATTAAAATCAGGAACAAGACAAGGATGTCCACTAGCATCACTCCTGTTCAGTATAACCATGGAAACATTAGCCACGGCAATTAGACAAGAGAAAGAAATAAAAGGCATAAAGATAGGAAATGCAGAAGTCAAATTGTCATTATTTGCAGATGATATGGTACTCTATACAGAAGACCACAAGAACTCCCCCCAAAAGTCTTCTAGGACTTAATAACCAAATTCAGTAAAGTAGCTGGATACAATGTCAACACACAAAAATCAATAGCTTTACTCTACCTGAAAAACAAATTCACTGAGAGAGAAATAGGGCAAACAATTCCTTTCACAATAGCATCCTAAAAACTGAAATACCTAGGAATCAACCTAACAAAAGAAATCAAAGACCTCTACTCTGAAAACTATAGCACTCTTAAAGAAAGATTTAAAATAATATCAGAAAATGAAATGACATTCCTTGCTCCTGGGTAGGAAGAATCAACATAATGTAAATGGCTATATTTCCAAAACTGCTACATAGATTCAATGCAGTCCCAATTGAAATTCCAGCAGCATACTTCACGGACCTTGAAAAAACAATCCAAAGTTCATTTTGGAACAAGAAGAGACCTAGAATAGCAAAAGCAATTCTTGGTAACAGAGACATGGCAGGGGGTATCACAACCCCCAACTTCAAACTTTACTACAAAGCTACTATGATAAAAAACTGCATGGTCCTGGTAAATAACCAAACCTGAGGAACAGTGGAACACATTAGAAGATGCAGAAACAACTTCAGACCCACTCAGCTACCTCATCTTCAGCAAAGGAGTCAAACACTCTCACTGGAGGAAAAATAGCCTCTTTAATGAATGGTGCTGGAAAAATTTGGTTTCCACTTGACAAAGATTAAAACTAGACATATCTCTCATCATGCACTAAACTAAAATCAAAATGGATTAAAGTTCTAAATCTTAAAACAGAAAGGCTGAACTGGTTGGAACAGAGGTTATGTAGAACTCTTGAAGACATTGGTGTAGAAAAGATTTCATGAATAAAATCTCAGTTGCCTATGAACTAGTACAAACAATCAAAAAGTGAGATCTCTTATTAAGAAGCTTCTGCACGGCAAGATAAACCACCAACAGTGTGAAGAGACAACCCACAATGTGGGAAAAAATTTCCACCAGCTGTTCCTCAGACAAAGGTCTACTATCTAGAATCTATAAAGAACTTAAAAAAATCAGACCTCCCAAATTTAAAGACCCAATCTGAAAATGGGCATCTGAAATGAACAGACATTTCTCAGACAAAGAAGTAGAAATAGCAAATAAACACATGAAAACATGTTCAACATCACTGGTCATTCGAGAGATGCAAATGAAAACAACACTGAGATTCCACCTCACTCCAGAAAGAATGGCTGCTATCATGAAATCGACCAATAACAAATTCTGGTGGGTATGTGGAGAAATAGCAACCCTTCTCCACTGCTGGTGGGAGTGTAGACTGGTGCAAGCACTGTGGAAATCAGTATGGAGATACCTCAAAGAACTAGGACTGGAAGTCCCATTTGACCCAGGTATTCTGCTTCTGGGTGTCTTCCCCAAAGAATTAAAAGAATCACAGCACAGTGACATATGTGCACCCTTGTTCATAGCAGAACAGTTTGTAATAGCTAAAACTTGGAAGTAGCCCAATTGCCCATCAACTGGAGACTGGATCAAGAAAATGTGTTTTTTTTGTTGTTGTTGTTTTTTTTACAAAATGGAGTAGTACTCAGCCATAAAAATGAGAAATTAGAGACATTTATAGCTAAATGGATGCACATTGAGGCAATACTCTTAAGTGAAATAAATAGGATACACATGTTGAAATACTGAATAGTTTCTCTAGTGTAAGAAACTGAAAGTGTAAATAAGGACTAAAAGGTATAATAGATATGTGAAATAGGAAGTAATGGTTCAAAGGGGAAGTGGAACTGAGAGGGGTAAGGGAAATGAAAGAAGGGAATGGAATTAATGTGAGAAAAATGAAAAAAATGGAAACAAAATCTTTGTAAATATGGAGGAATGGAGGGGATGATGGGAGGGCAGGGGAATGGGGGAAAAAAAAATAAAAACCAAGAGAGATTATGTAAAGGTGCAAATTTCCACTGATGAATGTCATTATATTGTATACCTATAATGTACCAATAAAATTAATTTAATTTAAAAAAGTATATACTCAAAAGACATAAAACATATATGTCCACACATAACTTGCACAGTAATGTTCATAGTAGCATTAATCAAAATAGCTATAAAAGTGGAAAGAACCAAATATTCTTCAGCTGGTGAATGAGTTTTTTAAGACGTAGTATATCCATATGATAGAATATTATTTAGTAATAAAAATGAATTAATGATACATGCTACAACGTGGATGAACATTCCAAACATTATGTTTACTCAGAGGCAGTCTCATATTGTATGATTCCATTTAAATGAAACATACTGATTAGACAAATCTATAGACCCAGAAAGGTGATTAATGGTTGCTTACGACCAATGTTGGTGGTGAAAGAAATGAGGAGGTAGCCATTGGTGTGGAGTTTATTGTGGTGTGATGAAAATGTTTTAAAATGGATTCTTGATGGTTTCACAACTCTGTGACTACACAGTAAGAAGTTACTCTGGGAAAAAGTAACTGTTACCTAAGTGACTTTCATGATATGTGAACAATCTCACAAAGAAAACTGCTATAAAATATGACAGAAGAAAGATAAAGACTCAGAATAAAAAAATATAGTGCAAAATCATAGCCAAGAAGCTAGTGAGAGAAATCTTTCAATGATGATTATTTATCAGGCTGAAAGATGAGGAAGTGATGAACAGAAACATGAATTGATAAAACTAAAACCACAGAGGCACATTAGAAATTAAAGACATCCTGTTTCTCTTTAGAAATAAAATTAAGAGGGCTTGCTCCACCAGCTTTCCACCAGCCACCAGGACAGGGTGAGGAAGACCCCCCCCAGGCAGGCCCACCAGCTGATGGCTGAGCCACGCAGGCTCCTCCAACAATACTCCCCCACCCCGGCCTCTGGCCTTTTGGCTGTGCAGCTACTTGGTTACACACTGCAAAGGAACAGGGGGACAAAAGCCATTATCCTGAGCTCCAGAAGTGAACAACAGAGAGAGTGCCTATCTCAGGCTCCCTGATGAAAACAAGCCCACTGGAAAAGTGAAGGGAATCTCTGTAATAAAGGCACACCAGACTACCCTGACTGGTAAGTTGGAGGGATTATCAGCTCACATCGGAAACTGGACTTTCTTCAGGGGAAAAGCAGCTGAAACCTGCAATAGAACCTTGCAAAGTGCAACCCTGCAGGAGGACAGGGAGCTCAACTTTGGGACTTGCAACCAGAAATCTGCCTGAATCTCATGGGTCTGGGACTAGCTTACTGAGTCTCATTGACCTATAACTGCACACTCCTGCCCACATTATCTATTGTGACAGCAGAGACACAAATTGAAGGAGGCCCTTTATTTTTTAAAGGTGATAGATTAATAATGACCACAAATTGTCATTCTTTAAGAGGTATTTGATGCTATGGTGTTGCTGATTGTGTGACTTGAGCTAAGATGTCATGATTGATCTAAACAGTTTTCCTTTCTGGTATAATGAAAATGAGATAGCCTCAGAGTCATCAGAGACTCAAAACCTAAAGACCAGCTATATCTGGTAGACACCTCTGAGAAGCAATCATTCCATAAGGGTTTTAAATAGACCAACAAAGATACTTACAATAAACAACTTCATAATATCAACCCAGGAACTAAACCAGGGACAGTACCAAAAACAAAAATGAGAAGGCATTTAAGCAAGTCAGAAACCCAGACTTCCACCCCACAAAAGGCAATTTCTGGGAGAAATGAGGTGCAAAAGTCTGATAATCAACCACCGGGACACCCTGAACTGATAGCACAGGAAGTAACAAAACAGATGAATGAGGCTCTAGAAAAATTCAAAGCAGAAATAATCTCCCAGATAACTACAGAGATGGTGAGCAGAGTGAAAGACATGATTAGAGGCTCTAGAACAGAAATTGATAAAAAAAATAGATGAGCTCAGAAACATGCTGGAAGCCATGAATGCCCAGCATAAGAAAGAAATGGAATCCATGAAACAGATTAAAACAGATATTCAGGAGATTAAAAACTCCACTGAAAGCATGCAGAGCAGATTAAGAGAATCTGAAGATAGAATATTAGATATAGAAGACAGGATTGTGGTGAAGGACCATGAAAACAGAGATTTCTTAAACATAGTAAGGGACTATGAGAAATCAATTCAATAGCTGCTAGATGATGCAAAGAAGAATATCATAAGACTGATAGGAGTCCATGAAAAAACAGGAGAAAGCACAATTGACATAAAAAAACTGTTCACAGAAGTAATAGTAGAAAACTTCCCAGACAGAGGAGGAGAATTGGACTTACAGATAAGTGAGGCATATAGAACTCCACCCAGCCATGATCAAAAAAAATCTACACCTAGACGTATAATAGTCAAGATCCCAGAAACCCAACAGAAGAACAAAATACTACAGGCAGTTAGAGAAAAGAAACAAATCACCTATAAAGGAAAGATCATCAGAATCACAGCAGACTTCTCAACACAAACCCACAAATCAAGGAGAGCCCGGAGTGAAGTATTTCAAGCCCTAAAAGAAAATAACTTCCAACCTAGACTGTTGTATGCTGCAAAATTATCTTTCAAAATTGATGGGGAAATTAGATACTTTCATGACAAAGAACACCTGAGAAATTTCATGAACACCAAACCAACACTCCAAACAATTCTAATCAATATCCTAGAAAAAGGCAATGAAGGTCACAACTCCATGAGGCTCAACAGAGGGAAGCCACCAGGCAAGGTAAGAAACTAAAGGGAAAAGGGAAAAAAGAAGTAAGAGCCAACAACAGTAAAACATCATGACAAGGATGAGTCAATATCTCTCAATTATAACTATCAATGTTAATGGACTCAATTCACCAATCAAAAGAAGTAGACTGACAGAATGGATCAAGAAGCAAAATCCAGCAATATGCTGTATACAAGAAACACACCTAACTCAAAAAGAAATTCATAGGCTGGAAGTAAAAGGATGGAAAACAGCTCTACACGCGACAGGAACCCAGAAAAAAGCAGGGGTAGCAATCTGATTTGCAGACAAAGTAGATTTCAAACCAAAACTAATTAAGAGAGACAAAGATGGTCACCACATCCTTGTGAAGGGAACAATCCAATAGGAAGAGATGACAATCCTAAATACTTATGCACCAAATACAAATACCCCAACTATACAAAACAAATATTAATGGACATGAAAAACCAAATAAGCACTAATACAGTTGTAGTGGGGGAACTCAATACCCCACTATCACAAATAGACAGATCATCTAGACAAAAAATTAACAATGAAATTCTAGAACTGAACTGAGCTATTGAACAAATGGACTTAATAGATATTTACAGTGTTCCACCCCACAAAATCAGAATACACATTCTTTTCAGCTGCACACAGGTCATTCTCCAAAATAGATCACATGCTAGCTCACAGGACATGTCTAAGTCAATGTAAAAGAATTGAAATTGACCCCTGTATATTATCAGACCACAGTGCAATGAAATTGGAGATCAATGCCATGAGAAACTGCAAAACTCCCACAAACAACTGGAAATTGAATAACACCCTCCTGAACAACCAGTGGGTCACAGAGGAAATTAAAAAAGAAATTAGTTTCTACAAGTAAATAATGATGCCAGTACTACATTTAGGAATCTATGGGACACAATGAAAGCAGTTCTATGGGGGAAATTCATAGCAGTGAATGCCCATATTAGGTAAACAGAGAGAACTCAGGTAAATAATGTAATGCAGAACCTCAGACTCCTACAAAAAGAAGAGAATAACAAACCCAAAGCTCGCAGAAGATTGGAAATTATAAAGATCAGACCAGAAATCAATGCAATGGAGACTAAGAGAATGATACAAAAAATTAATGAATCAAAGAGTTGGTTTTTTGAAAGAATAAATAAAATCAATAAACCTTTAGCCAACCTTATCAAAAAAAGAAAAGAAAAGACTCAAATTCATGCAATTAAGAATGAAAAAGGGGAAGTCACAACAGAAAAAAGCAGAAATCCAGAGGATCATCAATACCTACTTTGAGAACCTGTACTCTAATAAAATGGAAGACACAGAAGAAATGGCCAGATTCCTAGATACATATGAATTGCCAAAGTCAAATGAAGAAGATATAGAAATTCTAAACACCCCAATTACAATGAGTGAAATTGAAAATGTAAAAAAATTTACCAACAAAGAAAAGCCCAGGTCCTGATGGCTTCACTGCTGAATTCTACAAGACATTTAAAGAAGAACTAATGCCATTACTCTTTAAACTCATCAAGGAAATTGAAAGGGAAGCAAGGCTTCCAAATTCATTCCTGGAAGCAAGTGTTACTTTGATTCCAAAACCAGGGAAAGACTCAACCCAAAAAGAGAACTGCAGGCCAATCTCCCTAATGAATATAGATGCAAAAATCCTCAACAAGATACTGGCAAACAGAATACAGAGGGTCATTAAGAAGGTCATACACCCTGACCAAGTCGGATTTATCTCAGGGATGCAAGGATGGTTCAACTTTCATAAATCAATAAGTGTAATACACTCTATTAACAGGGTCAAGGACAAAAACCATATGATCATCTCAATAGATGCAGAAAAGGCATTTGACAAAATCCAGCACCCATTCATGATAAAAACCCTACAGAAAATTCCAATAGAAGGTCTTTATCTCAACCTGATTAAGGCTATCTATGAAAAACCAATAGCCAACATCATACTTAATGGTCAAAAACTGAAAACTTTCATGCTAAAGTCAGGAACAAGACAAGGATGCCCACTATCACCACTCCTGTTCAATATAGTCTTGGAAACATTAGCCACAACATTAGAAAAGAGAAAGAAATAAATAGAATAAAGATAGGAAAGGAAGAAGTTAAACTGTCATTATTTGCTGATGATATGATACTTTACATAGAAGACCCAAAAAGCTCTACCAAAAGACTTCTGGACTTAATTGACAGATTCAGTAGAGTAACTGGATATAAGGTCAACACTCAAAAAACAATAGCCTTCTTATACACAAATAGCAGACTCCTTGAGAGAGAAATTAGGGAAACAATTCCTTTTACAATAGCATCCAAAAAAATGAAATATCTAGGAATCAATCTAACAAAGGAAGCAAAAGACCTCTACACTGAAAACTACAGCACCCTGAAAAAGGAGATCAAGGAGAATATAACAAAATGGAAAGACATCCCTTGTTCCTGGATAGGAAGAATCAATATAGTGAAAATAGCCATACTTCCAAAACTACTATATAGATTTAATGCAATGCAGATTGAAATTCCAACAGTATACTTCACAGAGCTAGAGAAAACAATCCAAAAATTCATTTGGAACCAGAAGAGACCTAGAATAACAAAAGAAATTCTGGGCAACAGAGACATGGCTGGGGGTATCACAATCCCCAACTTAAAGCTATACTACAAAGCTACTGTGATAAAAACAGCATGGTACTGGCAAAGAAACAGACCCAAGGATCAGTGTAATAGATTAGAAGATGCAAAAACAGCTTCAGACATACTCAGCCACCTCATCTTTGACAAAAGAACCAACCACCCTCATTGGAGGAAAGATAGCCTATTTAATAAATGGTGTTGGAAAAACTGGATTTCAGCCTGTCAGAGATTAAAACTAGACCCATATCTATCACCATGCACTAAACTGAGATCTAAGTGGATTAAAGATCTAAGTATTAAGACAGAAATACTAAACTTGCTGGAAGATAAGTTAGGTAAAACTCTTGAAGATATTGGCATAGGAAAAGATTTATTAACAAAACCTCAGTAGCATGGGAACTAGCAGAAAAAATCAACAACTGGGATATCATCTTATTGAAAAGCTTTTGCACTGCAAGAGAAACCACCAACAGAGCTAACAGACAACCTACAATGTGGGAAAAGGTTTTTAGCAGCTGTAAGCTACTATCTAGAATACAGAAAGAACTGAAAAAAATCAGACCCCCCCCCAAATTCAAAGACCCAATTCAAAAATGGGCATCTGAAATGAACAGACATTTCTCAGACAAAGAAGTAAAAACAGCAAATAAATATATGAGAAAATGTTTATCATCACTGGTCATTCGAGAGATGCAGATGAAAAGAACACTGAGATTCCACCTCACCCCACAAAGAATGGCTCCTATCAAGAAATCAACCAATAACAAATGCTGGCGGGGGTATGGAGAGAAAGGAACCCTTCTCCATTGTTGATGGGAGTGCAGACTGGTGCAGCCACTATGGAAATCAGTGTGGAGATACCTCAAAGAACTAGAGCTGAGGTCACATTTGACCCAGCTATTTCCCTGCTGAGTATTTTCCCAAAAGAATTAAAAGAATCATACCACAGAGATATATGTGTACCCATGTTTATTGCACCACAGTTTGTAATAGCTAAAGCTTGGAAATAGTCCAAGGGCCCATCAACTGGAAACTGGATCAAGAAGATTTTTTTTTTATAAAATGGAGTACTACTCAGCCATAAAGAACGAGAAACGAGAGTCATTTATAGCTAAATGAATGCATATTGAGGCCATACTTTTAAGTGAAATAAATAAGACACACATGTGTAAATACCAAATAGTTTCTCTAGTGTGAGAAACCGAGAGTGTAAATAAGGACTAAAAGGATTAATAACTAATAATTGATACGTTGACATAGGAAAAGGTCCAAAGGGGTAGGGGTGGTGGGAGGGGAAGGGGAAAGGAAAGAATGGAAAGGAAAAATTATGAGAAAAGAAAAAAAAATGGCTACGAAGTATGTAAATAGGGAAGGGTTTAGGGGTGAAGGGTGCACAGGTAATGGGGAAAAAATGAGAACCAAGATACATCATGTACAGGTACAAGCACCCAAAGATAAATGTAAATGTATTGCATACCTAAAATGTACCAATAAAAGAATTTAAAAAAAAAGAAATAAAATTAAGATATTTTATAATAATAGATTTTGTTTATATATAATGTAATAATGTAGTACACAATATAAAACTTTATATATTGGTTGGCCATGAAGTTTTGTGAAAATAAAGGCTTTTATATGAAGATAAGAATGGGAATTAACTGTGGAATTTTCTCCTCTTTTCAAAATGTGGAGTTCTTTTTAATTAGGGGTTTTTCTCTTATGTATGAATGAAAAGCTTTCTATCTCCTCCTGCCTACTATTGAACTCCAAATTTGACACAGAGGTTTTCAATGAAATATCTGCTATTATCTGAATAATCCATATCCAGATTTAATGAAATACTAGTTGCAGGTTCATGAGGTTCCTATTTTCTCTGCATGGCAAGCCTTCATGAAGAGTCCATCTCATCTCTAGGAGGGGCTGGGGCTGCAGATGTTGCAGAAGAGGAGGCAGCAGCAGCCCCAAGGCAGGCAGGCAGGTCTCAGCATGCCCTGCAGGGTGGCACCATTCAGTTCAGCTGTCCATAGGCTGAGCTGTTGAAGATATGTAAGTGATAAATCATTTTTAAATAATGATAGAAGAATTTTCATTTCTACCCTCTTACAAAAATAACTTTGGTCCCTAATTTAAGCTCCAGTATTATAATCAATTTATGCCAACCAGCTTATATTAAGGCCCACACCTTCATTCCAACTTATTTAGGAAACAGGCTTGCATTTGCCCAGGAGGGACCAGACCTATATACAAGATTGTTCCAGAGACTGCTACAAAAACAACAAAGAAAAGAATGAGTGTATAATAAGCACATACATTTATTAAGCACATATCCAATTCCAGATATTGGTCTAAGTACTTTTGTATACATTAATTATTTTTATCCAATGAGTACATTTTTGCAGTTGAGGAAAAAAGAAAAATAAAATGTTGAGTATGAAAAAATAGTTGGCTGTTTTTCTGATTATAAGTTGTGTCAGCAACTCTCAGACCTGGGTATTTCTTACATTTCTAAAGCAATGAGAATAATTGTCTGAGAATTTTAAAGAGAACAAAAATATTTTAAAGGTGGGGTTTGACTAAGATGGTGGACTCAACATCACATAGCTGAATTGTAATCACCAATGACTTGCATCTTTTAATGTGTGTGAAGCCAACACATTAAGCCTCATTACCTCAGTCATATCAAATTACATTTCCTAATTTAATGCAATGTGATGTTAGACAGCACAGTGCAGTTATCAACTCAAAGCGCTGACATGTTCTCAGGCAGTCAACTAGGTGGACTAAATCCCTGATCTTCCCATCAAGATGGTGGTAACTAGATTACGTTCATCCTTGTTTTGGGAAATGAGACAAATGCCTCTTTTCTTATACCTCTCCTCAAAGTTAGTGGAAGTTAAAAACCCACAAATTATGTTTAGTTTTAAAATCATTTTTCTCTTTTCCTATGATAAGAGGCTTGGTACAGTATTAGCCAGCTTTGCATAAGTACAGTGAAACACTGAAGGCAGCTAATTTATATAGAGAAAAGTTATTTAATTCACACTTATAGAGGTTCAAAGTCCAAGATCAGGTGAGTTCTATTGGTTTGCCTCAGATGAGGGCAGCTAGTGGAGGCACAGCATGGAGGAAAGATCTGTATTTGGAAGAGATCATATTATCAAACCAAAGGAGGGAGGTTGGTGTCACATAATCCCTGCCAATGACATGGCCCTGGTAATTTAAGGACTTCCCATTAAACCTTGTCTCCCAAAGGGTCCATCACCTCCCAACAGCCTTGCCTTGGGGATCAAGCCTTTAATCATCATGGGCACTTGGGAAACATTCAGACCACATCCAAACCATGGCAGAGCTTTTGAGTAGAAACTGTGGAGAAAGGTTAGCCTGTGATTTTGAAGATAGAGCATTTTGTGATTTTGTGGAAGGGTGTCTTTAATCTCAGGGTGGAAGAGTCTTAAATGTGTTCTTTCCTTCATAAAAATGCTGGTACTTTAGTAACTAAATCTGACTGGGAGCTGCAAGAAGAACTTGCTTCAGGCCCAAGACCTTTTGTTTTTCACTCTTTGTTTTTATATAGAAAGAGGAAGGTGCTATCATCAGATTTCAGAGGATATATATTGAATTAAAACTATAAATGTTCCTCTGAAAATAAAATAAAGGTAGGATGTAGGAGGACAGGGGGAGATAAGAATGGTTTATGCCCTAGACTCCTTTTCCATTTTCTCTCTGGTCAGTTACTGTATAAATACTGTATAGGAAAAGAATCAGATTTCTCTTAGAGCAGTGTTGCACATAATGTGATCCTTGGGCAACATCAGGAACACCTGGTAATTTGTCAGACATTCAAATTTTCAGTCCATGAATTAAAAACTCTGGGGTAGACCTCAGCAACCTGTGGCTAATAAACTGTCCTGATGATCCTGATGTACACTCAAGTTTGAGAACCACTGGCTGAGGTCACTTCTATAGGTACTCAATGGCTGAGTCCATAATAGTTGGGCAGGGGTTAAATTAATGATGCTGACTTAAATACACAAACATAGGCCACATAGTTATTATGAGCTATCTCCTACCCTATGGAGTGTATCAAGTCCTCACCCTAAGTTCAGTTTGTGTCTTGACTTAGGTATCACATCCAGAGTTGGGAGTGACAAGAAATAAAAACCAATATTCCTTTAATTTTAAATTCCACTTCAAAATAAACATCCTTGCAGATGATATTTATACCTTTTGCCTTATTATTTACTTAAGATATTCTTAGCCAAAACTATGAACATTTAAATTGCAACCTATTTTGCTAAATTCTAAGAATATTATAATGTATATCCATATCCCATGAGTGTAGCATTACTGCTTGGTTCAATCTTTCTCATTTTTTGTCCGTTTGGTGGCATAAATGTGTACTTACATGCCCTTGTATGTCCAGTGGATTTAATTGGCTAATGTTTTAGGTAGTAATTTTAATCCACCTTTAAAATAGGACTAGATGGGGCTGGGGATTTAGCTCAATGGTTCTGTTACCTGCCTTGAAAGTGCAAGGTCCCAAGTTCAATCCCTGGTACCGAAAAATTTTTTTAAAGAACACTAAAATTGGACTAGATGAGCTTCTTATGATTTTCTCATCTTAGTTTGGTGTCAGGATTATACTATCCTTACAATGGAATGTGTTGCCTTTTTCTATTTAAAAAATTTTTTATAATACATTGGCTATTTTTTTTATATTATTATCACATTACAAATATTCACTTATCATCCTCTAGCTCGGAAATTAACCTCTTTGCTAAGGAGTACTGATTCTTTTCAGGGAAGAATGATATTTTGAAAAAAGATCTGTGGTATTTTAGTCTTAGAGTCTATAATCTCTATTTTTTAAATGAGTAAGTTTAATTCATTTATATTTTATTGTAGAGACATTTGGAGTAATTTTTACAACTTTATTTTCTAATTTGTTTTCTGTTCTTCTTTCCTTTTTTTCATTCATCTTTTTCACCTTTTAACTTGTTAAGTTTTCTTTACTCTTTTACTTTCTGCTACTGATTTTGAAGCTGTGGAGTGCATTTAATTATTACCATTAAATTTCTAATATAAAAACCTTTCTAAAAGTTTTTCCTTGTTATGTACATGTACAAACTCCCCACAAGGAATGTAATCATATATGTACTGAAAACATTTACAGTACTAATAAAAATAAAAACAAACAAATTTTTTTGAATGAATAGTCTTATCAAATATCTGGTCATTGTTAAAGTTTCAAATTTTACATTTTTTCTCTCCCTCTCTTCTTTCCTTCCTTCCTTTTTTTCTTTTTCTTTGTTTTTTTTGCAGTTAGTTTAATCCAAATAAAGTTAATACATTGAAATTGGGGAAAAAAAGCTGTTTTCTCTCATAGGAATTCCAATGTTGGCTATTTCTAGCCTCTCCTAAACAAAGCATCCATCTCTTGACTCCTTTTATGTTCAATGTTGTTCTAATTGTATATCAGCATTTTAAAACTTGTTATTCAGTGTGTAAATGTACAGTTTGGTCTGTTTTTACACAATGAATAAAGACCCTGTATGAAATGCATGAAAATTATCAGAACTCATAGAATTTTCCACCAATTCCTCTTCCTGTAAGGCTTTTTAAATTCATATTACTTTTATAAGATTCATTAATTATTATATTTTCGTATATAGTTGTACATAATTTATTTTTATTGCTATATACAATTTTACTGTGCAAATAAAAAGTTATTCATAGTTTCCAGTTCAGGGATATTTCTGCCACGTCTTGGTGACTATAGATGTATATGAATTTGAAGCCAGAATGATTTCTGATTTAGATAGTGATTTTATTCCACCATTTGAGGTTATGTTTCTTCTGGCTCAATATTTATAGACCTGTTTTCCTTTTGAGTTCAGAATGTCATAAGGAATTGTTCAGTTTCCAATAATTTTGCCTAGGGAAGTAATTATGTTTATTATGCACAAAGCTTCCTTTAATTTAATTAGTTTTTTCTTTTGTTTTTAACTGTTTCTCAGTACTTCATTTACATTCATTATTCATGTAAGATCTCTGTTTTTGGATTCTATATGTATTATTTTTACAAATTCTTTCCCTATTCTGCCCTTTTCCTAAAGTTTTTAGTTTCTTTGTCCTTCTCCTGTATGTGCAAGAAGATTTGTCATTTTATTAATTCTTCTCTTCCTCTCTTAACCTATAATATCATTTTAAATTTTGAAATAATTTTATTTCCAGAGCTAAACTGTTAAATTTCAGTCCATTTACTTACCATTTTTTAAAAAGTGCTTTGACAGATGATAGTTGTATATAACTATGAGGTGTAAAGTAATGTTACTGCATACACATACAGTGCTAAATGACTGAATCAACTTTATAACATACTCATTACCTTAAATAATTTTCATCTATTCCTCTTAGCTTCAAAGTTGTCTAACTGCAACTTTGTTCCCTTGAAGCATCGCCTCTTTCCCCCAACTCTATCTCTGGTAACTACCATTCTACCCTCTGTTCCTGAGATCAATTCTTTCAGATTCCACCTCTAAGTGAAAACATAAATTATTTGCCTTATTTTATCTTTTATCTCTTATCTTCTTAGAACTCATGTTTTAAATTTTTCTATTAGCCTTTTAATATAAAGGTATTTATTATTTACTTCTTTTCTCATTTTCCAAGACTGAATACTTTTAAAACTATGCCAATTTTAGCAATGTAATATTTAATTGATATTTTTATTAGAATTTTTTTCAGAAATCTCATTTCCTCTTTACTTGAGTTTTTAGAAAAGTGACAAATTTATCTATAATAAACAAAAGAAAACCACAAATAAATAGTATGGAAGGTTTCTTCTTGCATGTTCTCCCTTTTCATTCAAGTGAGTTCCTTCACTCCCTGTAAAATCTAGATAAAAAGCCTGGCTATCTGTTCTGCCACTCAAGACACTCAATAGCCTCTGGTTAAAGAGATAATTGGGGATAATGAGGCTTTATAATCCAAGAACTTTATGACTGTGGACTTTTTCCTATATATTCTTGAAACAACTCACTAAGTTTCAGTTCCACTGAGTTGAGAGGACATTCTGTTTAGGGTATAGTGATACTGGTACAAATTCAACATGAAGAAATTTCCTCTGGTACACCCTTTCTGTTTGGTGAGAGGATATGTATTTTTTTCTCATCCCTAGCTTTTACCTTTTATGCATTACAATGTATATGTGGCTGTAATATGTAGCAGAAAGAAAAAAAAAGCTCTAAATGAGTTGAGTTCCATCTCTTCAATGATCCACATTTAAACATTGCTTCTCTACATTAACATTGTCAGGAACCCTCCAAGCCAGAGAATGTTGTGGTGGGGAGTCCTGGGATTTCCTCAAGGGATCTATGGCATCTGAGTAAGCATCAAGCTGGGTTCCAACTGCTGTAGTTTCTCCTCACTTCTTTGAGTCCTTGTCCTTTTGAACTAAGGAATAGTTAGGGGTATATTCCAGAATTGTCTCTTCTTCTTATAATTTTTACTGTGCCATTATTCTCTCAGTTTTATGGTGGTTCACTGGATCTTTTTGCTTTCATTCAAATGTATTTCTTTTTGTAAGAAATATGAGAAGATGTATAGGACCAGATTGACAGTATTGCCAACATTCAGTGCTGGGATAATTTTCTTAGATAGTTTTGTCTCTCTGTAGTCTTAGCTGCTTTTGATGGTTAACAGGGAAGGGGTGTTAAAATTGATTTCACTTTTATCTACTAAACCCTTGTACTTTTGATACTAGAAATTCTCATTCATTTTACTTAAAAATATAAATCATGTATGGACCTGAACTTGTGTAAACTTGTGCAATATCTTGAAATAATTCACTACTTTCTTTACATCTTGAGTAAGTGTGGCTTTTCATAGGTGAGATTAATAAATATAGAGCTTAACTATGGTTGTAGCAACACCCCAATTTGCTCACTTTTTAATTTTCCTTTTTTTAATACTCTTTTTCACATATGCAGAAATTTTCTTCTGGAAATACAACTGCAACTTACTTTGCCAATAAAATTTCAGTTGCAGCAATATGACAGGAAGTAATTTAAGTATTTTTTCCATAGGAATTCAGCTTTAGTTCATTTCTGTAAGAGCTCCATTGTATATATTGAATACACAAATATATATATTAGTATATATATTAATATATATATGAAAGTTGTTGATATCTAATGGCAATGATGATGCTGAGAGATTAACAGTGAATTTCTACTAGCATCTTACTTTAAAATTCCTCTTTATGGTGGAGTACTATAAGGCTGAGGTAAATGCTAATGTAAAGATAAGCCAATAAAACAATTCTTCTTTTACTTTTTTTTAAAGGTCATATATGAAAATATAGCTCTCCTGCTGGTTTTCTAAGGGAGGGGAGATGATGTTCACAAGAACTTACTAGGCACTTCATAGCCTAAAGAACAGATCATGGCAGAACAGCCTTGGCCAGTGGCCTTAAGTTCCTAGACATGAACAAAGACAGTCAAGTGGGAAGGGAGATAGAAATAGTTTTAGGTGTCTCAAGGATATGCTTAGAAATTCTCCAATTAAAAATTGTGGGAAAGATACTTTTCTCACTATACATAACACTACACACTCCTTCAGTCAAATTCTAGAATAATAATTTGGCAATTTGATGTCATTATTTGCAGATGACATCATACTCTACATAGAAGACCCCAAGATCTCCACCAAAAGTCTTCTAGACTTAATAACCAAATTCAGTAGACTAGCTGGATACAAGGCCAACACACAAAAATCAATAGCTTTCTTCTGCATGAACAACAGACTCACTGAGAGAAATAGGGCAAACAATTCCTTTCACAATAGCATCCAAAAAACTGAAATACCTAGGAATCAACCTAACAAAAGAAATGAAAGACTTCTTCTCTGAAAACTATGGCATTCTGAGAAAAGAGATTGAACAGGTTATCAGAAAATGGAAAGACATCCCTTGCTCCTGGGTAGGAAGAATCAACATAGTGAAAATGGCCATACTTCCAAAACTGCTATGTAGATTCAATGCAATCCCTATTGAAATTCCAGCAGCATACTTCATGGACCTTGAAAAAACAATCCTAAAATTCATTTGGAACAAGAAGAGACCTAGAATAGCAAAAGCCATACTAGGCAATAAAGACAAGGGAGGGGGTACCACAATTCCCAACTTGAAAGTATACTACAAAGCTACTGTGATAAAAACAGCATGGTACTGGCAAAGAAACAGACCTGAGGACCAGTGGAACAGATTAGAAGATGCAGGCAGAAACAACTCCAGACACACTAAGCCATCTCATCTTTGACAAAGGAGCCAAACACCCTCACTGGCAGAAAGACAGCCTCTAATAAATGGTGCTGTAAAAATTGGGTTTCAACTTGGTAAAGATTAAAACTAGACCTATATCTCTCAGCATGCATGAAACTAAAATTGAAATGGATTAAAGATCTAAATATTAAAACATGGGCTGGGGATTTAGCTCAGTGGTTCCACCACCTGCCCCACAAACACAAGGACCCGAGTTTGATCCCTGGCACCAAAAAATAAATAAATAAATAAATAAATAAATAAATAAATAAATAAATATTAAAACAGAAATGCTGAACTGGCTGAAACAGCTGTTAGGTAGAACTCTTGAAGATATTGGTGTAGGAAAAAATTTTATGATCAAAACCTCAGTTGCCTGTGAACTAGAACAAAGAATCAACAAGTGGGATCTCTTCCTATTAAAAAGCTTCTGCACAGCAAGAGAAACCACCAACAGTGTGAAGAGACAACCCACAACATGGGAAAAAATTTTCACCTGCTGTTCCTCAGACAAAGGTCTACTATCTAGAATCTAAAAAGAACTTTAAAAAAATCAGACCTTCCAAATTTAAAGACCCAGTCCAAAAATGGGCATGTGAAATGAACAGACATATCTCAGACAAAGAAGTAGAAATAGTAAATAAGCATATGAAAAATGTTCAACATCACTGGTCATTTGAGAGATGCAAATGAAAACAACGCTGAGATTCCACCTCGCCCCAGAAAGAATGGCTGATATCATGAAATCAACCAATAACAAATGCTGGTGGGTCTGTGGGGAAAGAGGAACCCTTCTCCACTGCTGGTGGGAGTGTAGACTGGTGCAAGCACTGTGGAAATTAGTATGGAGATACCTCAAAGAACTAGGACTAGAAGTCCCATTTGACCCAGCAATTCCCCTACTGAGTATCTTCCCTCAAAGAATAAAAAGAATCATACCATAGTGATATATGTGTACCCATGTTTTCATAGCAGAACAGTTTGTAATAGCTAAAACTGGGAAGCAGCCCAATTGACCATCAACTGGAGAATGGATAAAGAAAATGTGGTTTTTTAAATAAAATGGAGTACTACTCAGCCATGAAAAATGAGAAATTAGAGACATTTATAGCTAAAAGGATGCACATTGAGGCGATACTCTTAAGTGAAATAAATAGGACACAAATGTTGAAATACTGAATAGTTTCTCTAGTGTAAGAAACTGAAAGTGTAAATAAGGACTAAAAGGTATAACAGATAATGTGAAATAGGAAAAAAGGTTCAGAGGGGAAGGGGAAGTGGGAGGGGTAGGGGAAAGGAAAGAAGGGAATGGAATTAATATGAGAAAATGAAAAAATGGAAACAAAGTCTTTGTAAATAGGGAGGGATGGATGGGTTGAAGGGAGGGCAGGGGAATGGGGAAAAAATAAGAACCAAGAGAGATTACATAAAGGTGCAAATTTGTAATGATGAATGTCATTATATTGTATACCTAAAATGTACCAATAAAATTAATTTTAAAAAAAGAATTTTGCAATTTGAAACTAATTGTGCCACCAATATCACTGCTTTACACATTTAGCAGGTGGCAGAGATTGCTAATCAGTTCTAGATCACTTCTGATACTCCTCAAAAAACATTCCAGAAACTTCCCTCCTCCCCCATCAATTAGGGTCAGCTTATGAGATGTCAGTACTCTGCCATCCTATAGTTGTTTAAAGAGCTACTCAATCTGTACAGTAGATTATACTGCAAAGAAACCCAAAGGAGCTTGCCAAACCCTATAATGCTTCTGTTATTTTTTGAGAAATGTCTTGCCATCTTCTTCCAAGACATTAGACAACTGAAATCACATTGAGAAACCTTAGGAAGCAATTTGTATAATATATTCTTGGCTTGTGGGATTTAATCTGTCACTACTTTAATTTTAATTATATTGATTCATTATAAGGACATGAAAGATCTTTATACATGAGGAATGCTTCAAAAAAGTAGGCAAGAACTTTAAGCCCTTTTGAGAAGGACTGCTGGAAAGTCTCCATAGAAGTTTCCTGATCTGTAGCAACTTTCACAATGAGGACATTCAGAATTACTTCATTTCAGGGCTTAGTACTACATTCCTAGCAAAGGAATGCTATAAAGTCCTTCAAGAAAAAAATGCATTAATTTTTATGTTTAATTGACACATATTGTATATACTTGTGGGAGTACAGTATGATAATTTGATGCATGTATAGAATGTCTAATGACTAAATCAATGTAACTAGCATTCTATCTCTTCAAACATTTATTATTTCTATGTTTTGGGAAACTTTAATTGTTCTTTTCTAGTTATTTTGAAATATGTAATAAATTGTAGATTTTAGTTACCCTACGGTGTTATAAAACATTTGCACTAATTTCTCCTAAGTGGAGTTTGGAAGATTGTATTTTAACTGCTACATCTCATTTACATATGAATGAGACATTCAATGTCAAAAATTGTAAGAGAAAGATAACAAAGGAGAAAATAAAAATTAACTGTTATTCTAGCTTTGAAAAACTGCTATTAATAATGTTTATATGTAGATGTTTTAATAGAAATTGATAATCAAAATAGATAATACTCTGTTTTATATCTGCTAGAGTGGCCCAAGTGCATAGCATTTTCTTGCCGTCAAGCCAATTTTTGTCCATTGTCTGAAGTTTTTTGAGATTGGATAGTTTGCTTCTCATTGGACTGAATTCCTCAAGCTTGATTTTTTTTTTTTTTTTATCAGTACTGGGGATCGAACTCCGGTCCTTGCACTTGCGGGACAGGTGGCAGAACCACTGAGCTAAATCCCTGGCCATCCTCAAGCTCTAGAACCATAAAAGAACAAACTGGGAGAGAGCTTTTAAAGCTAACTTTTCTGTTTGTTGAATTTTCTATGAGAAACAAAGATATGTTTTTATTTGGAATGGAACCCAGAATCTTGAATCAGAACTAAAAAAATTTTCAAATGTGTCAGCTCCAGTTTATTTAGAAGTTGCAAGGTTTTAGATTTTTGTTTTGCATTACTGTTTTTTAATATTTCTATTTGAGTCTTGTTCATCCTCCAACCTTATCCCTTTACAAAGAATGAGCATTACCTGGAGCCAAGGGATGCAATCTAATGTTTTAATTATTATTGTTGCCACAGTGAGCATTGAAGTAGAGGAGAATAAATGGATTCCATCAGTGAATGATTGTCAGTGCTTCTTAGTGTTATTGGCCATGTACAGAAAGCATGGGACTTCTGGAGTTGTATTTGTTTATGTTAAGTAACTATTCCCACTCTTCAGTGGAAGAGCATTTGAGAAGGTTCTCCTTTCCCTTTGGAATATTGGCCAGTTCCGTATCCTACATTGAAGAAGTGACAACTGCACACTGACCTGCTTTTTTAGGATCTCTGTATCTTCTGAGCAGAAGGAAATTCTCTCTTTACCTATGGGCCAGAAACCATTTGATTGATAATCTAAAAAATCTACAGGAGATTCAATTTTAGGGAAACAGATCTTTCTGTGAGACAGGAACAGAAGATGGAACAGGGTGTGTTAGCTTCTGCCAGAATGGAGGAGCAGAGGCAGCCAGCATGCATGTCCAATGCATGAGCATGGTGGACTCCCACAAGATGCTCCTTTTGTCACTACAAACAGAGACAAGGAATGAGGGGACAGTTCTGGTAATGTTTCCATGAGAGCTAGTGAAGCCCTGGAACACTACTCCTAAAGAGAAGAACTGCCAAACTCTTGAGAAAACCCCAGCCATGAGGACTCCTGAAGTTTTTATCATCCCTCTAAAAAGAGTATTAAGTCCACCTACCTGGTTAAATGAGCAATTCATCTTACACCCTGTGGTTTATAATAGTCATTCCATTACTTGGAATCAAGAATGCACCAAGGTAGAGAGCCAGATAAAGGTCAGGAGAAGGAAAATTCAATAGTTGGATCTAGTTTATCTTTTTTTGAGTAAGCAAAAACAATTGCTAGTATATACTGCATTCTCCATGTCTTAGATAAACAAGGAAGCCATACCAAATGTCAGATTAAATATTCCACAGCTGAAGTGTTTGCATAACTTTTCAGTGGCTACCCTTTAAAGAAAGAACAACAGTATTGGGCCTTTAAAAAAAATACTGTATTCCCTTAACTTGACATGCTCACAGTGTTCTGCCAGCAATTGCTCCAACTTGGAAGGCCAGGCCACTCATATCTTGTCCATGAAATCTCAGTGCCAGCTGGCAAGCATAGCCCCATGTTTCCATCCCCTCCAGGAGCATGAAGCCCACTGTGCGTTTTGAAGGCCACAGCTGCACCATTGTCTTGTTTAACCCATGTCTGCTTTGGCTAAAAAGCAAGTCATTTTTTTTTAAGCAAGTCATTTTTAAGAAGGAATTTCCTGGTTCTTCAAGTGTCTGTCATGTTTCAACAATGAGTTTACCATTGCTGTGTGTGTTTTCAGTTTAGGTTGGCTCTGTAGGGCTGGTGAGGAAACCAGAGAGAGGTCTGTTATTAAAACAAAATAATAAGGTTGAAGAAATCAGCCTTATTATCATTGGCTCTGGCATAGTTTGTATTAATTTCAGCACTAGATTTCTAAAGCATTGCTCAAGAGTCAGGAGGTAATGGTCTTCAATGCCAGATGATATGAAGAATAAGAAAGACTCATAGATCTTCAATGACTACTTGGTGTCAGGTGTTTCCACGCTGTATCTTGATTGCTTTTCTGAACAATCTGCTGAGTTATTTGTCCTCTAATTTTATTGTCAAAAAATTGAGTGCTGAGTCATTCACTTACCCAAGGTCACAGAGAAAGAATGCAGCTGTGAAGTCCAACAGCTCTGTTTCATCTCAGATCTGCCACTTACTCCCTGTGTCATTGGGCAAGTCATTTCACCTCTGTGCTCCAATTTCTTCCTTTGCAAACTGAGACTAACAAGAGAGGGTCAAATAGAGGTGTGTGTGTGTAAAGTGGTCAGTACTGTAACAAGCTGCTAAGTTGAGCCACAATGACAGAGGTAGACATTGAAACTAAATGTAATTCCTTTCCCTGTGGATGCTGATGCCATGTCACCTCTTAAGGTCAATGCCACCCTTTTCTATGGGGAGATTGGAGCCAATGCTGATATTCAGAAGACACAAAGTAGAATGCAGTTTCACATCCTGTCTTAGTATTTTTGTATTGAAACAAAGAAGGCCTGTGGCTCAGGCTTAGACTCTGGCTTCTGTAAAAGAAGCTGTCTCTGAAAAGGAACACGTAGAAGAGAGAAGACTCCATGGGAGATGCAGGGGGTGTGGGACTCTGTCCTTTCATCCTGCAGGTTAGTAGGTGAGATTCAAAATTAAAAAGTGCAGAGTTGCTGTGTGCTATATTTTTCCATCACAGCTGAGTTCTGGTCTATTCACTGCAGCAAAAGTGGAGCTTAACTGTTGGTTGGTAATGGATATTACTCATCAAAATGCCCATCAGCCTGGTGCTCCAACTCCATCCAGGTGTCTCCCATGTGCCCAGCTCTGCACAGACCCTGGGAGGCTAAGATGAGTAAGATGCAGTCACTGTCCTTTCCAAGATTCCAGGCAAGTAACTGAATGATCACATACAATGCAGAGACCTTGTCCTCTGTAGAGGCTGTTTAAATTCTGGACACTCTAGAACATAGCCAGAAGGAAGCCAAGAAGTTTTTAAACTTTGTGAGGAGGCTTAGGTAACTTTCTTTAATAATCCTCAGTAAGAAAGCAAAATTCAGAGGTAGAAAGGAGGCTTATAATGCAACCAACTTTGTTAATCACTTGGAAGTTTTTGTTTTGCAAAGATTTCTTGGATACTAGTTGAACCAGTAACTATCCCCATGGAACTGCATTCAGAAGAGCTGAACACAAGTTTTGGCTTTGCTACTTACAAGTGGTGTGGCCTTAAGACAAAATCACTCAGCTCTCTTTTGAGTCATATTTTTTTATCTGGAAAATGTAGAGGAAAAATATTCAGACTACAAGGTTTATTATCATAGAAGGAAAGGATTAATATCTATGAAAGCCCTTTTTGTGCATGAAAGAGTTTAAATATTTATTCATGTTACTTTTCTTCATAAATCCCTTCCATTCATTTTTGAGAATTTTGTATATAGTATAACTTCTAGATTTTAAATATCTTGCTTTATAGTTTGATGTTTATGAGTGTTTTAGTAAGGAGAGAGTGGAAAAGAATAGCACCAGTGAACAATATTTCATTGCCACATCCATGAACAGCCATAGTTAAAAAAAAGATGAATGAGATGATATTTCTAACAGTGTATGCAGTATTCTCAAATTCAAAAATATTACAGGCAGTTGAATTTGGGACATGAAATACTCTATGTGTGATGCCAAAGTACAGGTTCTTGACTTCCATTCTGCTGTATCTGAAAATTATAATAATAATCTGAAATTGTAAAGGCTGAGAGGTATGTCCACTCACTGTTTTTATAGGAAAATAAATATGGAAAATTTATGGCTCTTCTTTGAATGTAGTACAAAAATTATCTATGGTACATATCTATGACTAGAAATTTATGAGCTATCATCTAGGCAAAAGACCCAGTGAAAATATAAAATACTTTAAAAGTATGTGGTGCCTTTCACAGCCCCTTCTTACCAGGACCTGGTATCACAAGCACCCTTATCTGGAAGTAATCTCAACTCTGAATTCCCAGAGGTTTTTTTGTTTGTTTTAAGAAAATCCTCTTTGCAGTCAACACTCGTGCTTTGGGGCCTTTTCCCTCACTACTCCCTATGCCCGGAACATTATTCTTGCACAAATCTGCTTGCTTATTTGTCTATTTTATGGAAATCTCTTTTGAAGTGTTCCTTTTCAGACAGAACTGACTAGAACTTTTCTCATCACATTGTACAAAATAGCCATGTCCCCCTGGTCACTTTTTATCTATTGCTTTTGTTTTTCTTCAAAGCAGTTGTTACCACCAGATATACTGAAGTACTTATGTATTTGGGTTTGTGTGTTTGTTTATTTTATTTTTGCTTTTTATAATGCCAGGGATCAAATCCAAGGTCTTACATATGCTAGGCAATACTCTACTACTGATCCATACCCCTATCCTCACTTATTTGTTTATTGGCTGCTTCTCTGGTCCAGATATAAGCTGTATAAGAATGAGGGATGTCTTTTGTTTATTGCTGTCTTCTCAAAATCTAAAGTAGTACCTGGCATATAGTAGGTGCTTAGTACATATTTGTTAAATGACTAAATACATCCATTTATTCTCTGCATCACAGTGAGTTATGCATAAGCCTTACCCCAGAAACAATGATATTTTGGATTCATTGTTATGTCTTTCTAGATCCTAATATAATACTTGAAATTTGTTTGGTGGTTGAAATTTTACAGAGATTTTTATATCCAATACCTCATTGTTGTGTTATCTAACAATACTATAAAAATAAGTTCATATTGTTATTCTTGTCTGATGTAGTCACCTTGGACCATTATGACAATTCTACGTGGCTTCAGTGACAGACATTTATTCCTCACAGTTCTGGAGGATGGAAAGTCCAAGAACAAGATGCCAGTTAGTTCATTCCTGGTGAAGATCACCTCCTGGCAAAGAGACAGGGGGCCAAAAGCTCTGGTCTCTCTTTCTGTTTTATAAGGGAATTAAGCACATCTTGGGGACCCTGCCTTCATGATTTCATCTTAGCCCAATACTTTCATAAAGGCTCCGTTACCAAATGCCATTTCATTGGGATGGGATATATCAATTTTGGGGAGACACAAGTATTCATTCTATCATACCATTTTGCTCATGAGAAACCAATACTCAGGGAAATTTTAATGATTTTTTCAAGGCAGAAATACTGAAGAAGACAGAACTTAGGCCTTTGTCTTTCCACAAACCCAGTCTTATGTGGTAGGGACCACTATTCCCCATGTTAGAACCCAGTGGTAACTACTGACCATAGTTGACACACGGAAGCAGCACTCACGGCTTTTGAAGTGAGGAGGAGGCAGGACCTGCAGGCAGAGAAAGGAACTTCACTGTCAACATGAAGGTAAAGGTCCACTTTTGCTTTTTTTTAAAAAAAAAAACTTTTAAAGATTTAATATATTTTAAGTTTGTTTTTACTAGAAACTATGTCTTCACACTATTAGCCTTCCTCCTTTTTTTTTTTTTTTTTTTTGGTACTGCGGATCAAACTCCCTTGTGCATGTGAGGCAGGTGGTGGCACCACTGAGCTAAATCCCCGGCCCAGTCTTCCTCTTTAAATTGAATGTATGGAAGCCATCTGAGATAGCACAATCTGAAGAGACTACCCTGCCACTGACTTGAGAGAGACATGTTTTGAACTCCAGATGGGCTGTCTCTTGTTTAACCCATAAGAAAGCCCATTTCTTACCTGAAATGTAGCCATTAAGAAACAATGTGTGTAAGAAACAATGTGTGCCTTCTTTTTGGATGTGTGCTGGAGTGGGCATGACTCAGGAGAACAGTTTTTCCTCCCATGAAGGAGAAACCATGGAAACCTCTGATGACTTACAGTTTCCATCATTCTTTCTCCCCTCCTGGATTCAAAATAGTAAACACACACACAAGGACTCATGCATACAAGGACTCACGCACACAAATTAATTTGTTTTTAAAAAACAAATTAAAGATCACACATTTTTCCTAGACTTGATGAATTCATTAATCCCCAGATATTTCTGGGATTTGTCATTAAACCTCAGAACTTCTGGAACACTCACATGAAGCCAACCCAGATTCCAAATGTAATGAAATTTATCCATCACTAATCTCTGCATCTATTTTTAACAGAAATATCTTATTTACTTTCAAGACAGAACATGCCACCATGATATGCTACTGCAGCAAATTCTAAAGCCTCACAGATCAGAGTGTAAGACCGAGTTGCTAGATTGCAATTCAGAGCCTGCCCTGCTTTCATATGTAAGTTGTACCATAAAAGAACTGCGTGGCTTAGGTATTATGAAGACTAATTCAAACTCAATGCTACACTTAAATTAATAGGTCTGTCAATCCATAATTATGCTACATCATTGATGCTCACATTTTCTCTTCTACTCTACTCTGGGCCCAAACAAAACAAAACCTCAAACCTTCCTTAGTTGATGAAAATAATAAGTAATAAACATGGAGCATTCTTTTAATTTGCATGACAACTGGGTTTGTCCTGGTACCCACCATACACAAAAAATTTTGCACATACCCAGCATGACATAAAGTGAGACCCTTTGGAGGAATCACCTCAGGAGCCTGTCACTTTTTTTTGCAACCAAGGATCAAACTCAGGACTTTGCACTTGGGAGGCAGGGGGCAGCACCACTGAGCCAAATCCCGGCCCTGCCTGTCACTTTTTCATACTCTTTCTTGGAAATGGTCTTATCTTTTAAGGCTCAAGGAGGAAGAGGGAAAGAAATACTAGCCAAACACAACCAAGAGGCCTATTGTAGATTTTGCATCTACAGTATGAAGGATTTGGACTAAAAGAATGCTAAGGACCATTTAAGTTTCAGTATTCTCCTATGATCTGATTTTCCCCATATCCAATCCACTATTCTGCCAAACCCAATCATATTGTGTTTCTTTGAACAAACCCAAGCTACTTTATATGAAGTAGGCTGTTTAATCTGATTTCCCTGAGGAAAAAATGAATTTTTTTGAGGTTCATAAACAAATTACAGCAAATCAGTGGTAAAACAAGTATTCAGTGCCTTACAAATGCAAGGTCCCGAGTTCTATCCCTGGTACCCCCCCCAAACCCAAAACAAACAAACAAACAAAAGTATTCAGTTGTTTCATTCTCTGCCCTCTTATTCTAGAGTTAAGAGCCACACAGTATATCACCTGTCTGTCAGCTGTACACCCTATGTACTTCTAATGGGCCTCAAAAATTGCCCAGGTTGCTGGACCATTGCAAAGAATATTGGTATATTGTATTTCCAGCAAATCCAGTGTTTCTATGAAATAAATGTTTTTCAAACTAAAATGTACTAAACCAACTTGTTATTTAAAGGACTGATATGGCAAAGGATCTTTCCCATTAGCAGATAATCTATCTGCTAGCTTTTCTACTAGGCAAGTTGAAGTTTTCCCAAATTGAATTCACTTAAAGCAGGTTATACCTGTGAGTACACAGAGATCATTAACCTGAAAAGAGCAGCAAAATTCCTGGCAGACTATCTATGGCCTGAATTTTGTCCCCACTGCAGCAATGTCATGAACACTGAGTTTAGCAACTAGGAATCCCATAAATGATATTGCTGTCTTAAAAGCACCTGTTTAATTGCACCTGTTCATCTATGGCAACTTCTGGAATGCTTTTATTGTGGCTGCTAAGCAAGTTTAATAAAACTATTTTTTCATTTTATTTTCAATTGACAAGTGATTATATATATTTATAGAGTACAATGTGATGTTATAGCTGTACAGATTTTTGATGATTAAATCAAGATAATTTGTGTATCCATCACCTCACATACTTACCATTGCTTTCCAGTAAGAACACTTAAAATTTACTTATTTATCATTTGTGAAATATAATGATGGTACATTATTATTAACTATAGTCATCATGCTGTGCAGGAGGCCACTGGAACTTATTTTTCCTGCTCAAGTGGAATGCATACCCTTCTACTAGCATCTCCTTTTACCCATCTACTTCCCACTCCCTTCCACTGGTAACCACCACTCTACTGTCCACTACTATCACTTTGACACCTGTTGATAGTACTTAGTTTTATTCTTGGCTATTGTGAATAATGCTGCAATGAGTGTGGGAGCGCAGGTAACTCTGACATCCTGATTTCATTTCCTCTGGAGATGTAACTGCTGGATCCTATGATAGTTCTATTTTTAATTTTATTTTTTAGAACTATCCATACTGCTTTCCACAATGGCTATGTCATTTATACACTGAACAGCAGTGTATAAGTGGTCCTTTCTCCACGTCCTCACTAGTACTTGCTTTTCATTTGTATGTTTCTAGAAGACTCATTCTTAAATATAAATAAAAATAAAATGGACAAAATGTTAATTTTTTTAAAGGATGACAAAAACTCAAGCTTTAACCATGCACTCTGAATATTCCCCGAAACTTCCACAGAAACATTGTTTTGGTCTTCACATTCATTCTGTACCTGGAAGCCCTTATTTAAGCAGGGGCTGGATGAAATAAGCTGCTTTGAATAAGAAACTAATTTGAAGTGCTACTCAAGCCATCCTACAATGGCATAGCATCTGACAAAATTTTACCTCCAGCCTTTCCTGAGGAAATTTAGGAGGAAATTTTTCATTAAAATTCCCAAGTTGTTCAGTCTTCACAGGGGCTGTGGGCAGCAATGGGGTGAGCAGACTGCAGGTGATCAGATGTGGGGGCTCTCAGAGCCAGTACAGAGCCATAAGCCCTGACATTGTCTCCCCTCACTTCTGGGAAGACAGGGTTCCACACTTTCCTTTCCTTTTGGAAGGCTCTGTTTACCCTCAGCAGCTTCAGTCCATACAAGCCCTCTTCATCCATGCTCTAGTCTCCCTGAAGATATTTATAGCTCAGGTTATATCCTCCTTAAGTCTACTTTTTTCCTAGTTTCATAAATTGAGGATCTCATCGCAACTTATGAGGCTTGTTTTAAATGTATCTTCTCACCATTCTCCACATTTAGGTATAATTTAAGGTAGCAAGCGAGAAAAATTGTATGTGTAGCACCTGATGAACATGTATATGGGAAAACACTGAAGTATCTGGTTTAATCACAGTCCCAACCCTGTGTAGTTACAATTTGTTGGGAAAATACAATGTAAAAAAATCTATGTATTATAAGAAAAGGAGAGAAGTACTGAATGTCAGTAGAAAGTTCCCCCTAAAATTATGTTTGTTCCTCCTGGGAAGAGCAGGATGAGTCTCCTAGAAGTCATTTTTTTCATTGAGACATAGAATATTCATTCTGTTTTATAATTTTGTAAGAAATGATATATTTTATCTTTCTGACATTACACCCCAGCAAGTAATTCTCTACCAAATTTAACAGCAGTTACATAGAATGGTTCCTGTCTGGGAGGAAGAAGAAAAGGGAGTAAATGCAATATTTTTGAAAGAAAGAAAGAAAGAAAGAAAGAAAGAAAGAAAGAAAGAAAAACAAAATCCTGAATAACTTTTAGCATTTGCTCCACTCCTATCTTAATAAAATTCACTTGGGAATTTCAAATAAAAGAAGGACAAGGAACAAAGGGAGCCAGGGGTGACTGTATCGGTGAAGAAAAATACAAAGAGGGTAGGAAACCCAGAGAACTCTCTGAAACAAGCCACTTCTTGATGTGTCCCCAAATGTGGCGGACCCTGAACAGAAGGGGAAACTGAGGCCTTGCTCAAATTGTGTCCAAAATAACACTGTGGAGAGTAGCACTGGAGGGAAACAGAGAGGAGGAAGCAGAGCGAGCAGATGGCATGAGGGAAGGAAGTACACTTAGACGAGATATGGAAGGATGAGCAACAACTGGAGAAACATGAAGGTGGACTGGTATTCAGAAGAGGTACACAGTCCCAAAAATCACTCCTACTTTTTAAAAAATGGCCTATAATTTGGTATTTTTTAAAAAGGAAATTATGTTCAGCTGAACTCAATCTGTTTTCTCCCTCAGTGCATTTCAATCATATTCTGCTCTTGCTTGAGAAAGGCCAGTTAGACCTCTCATGCCAAGCTATGTCCATACCCTTTCAGGTATTTGGTTGCTCACAGTATCTCCTGCATGTGTACATTCCAGGTCTTGGATTATTTGTGGCCTGAGATTCCCTCTCAAAGGAAACATTTTAGAGTCTGGCTGGGCTTTTCAGGTGGAATCATGGAAGATAACTCAACTTCAGGTAGGAACTCCTGCAGATTGGGTCCATCAACACCCAGGCCGTAGGTCTAGGTCCTAGGGCATGTATTCCACAACGCAATGAAACAGGCAAGAAGCCCTGGTCTCCAGGTTTATAAAATACTTCATCTGTTAAAGTTTGAGGTTGGTTGTTTAGGTAGCTGAGTTTTTTCAGGGACCCCCATGCCTCCTGGAAAGCTGTTGCTTACACTGGGTCACTGAGAAAATGGTACCTGCTGTGGAGAAGCCCCATACTTGGAGAAACATCTAGGGAAACCCATCTCCCCATGTATGCCAACCACTGTTGTAAGACTTATGGTCTATGATAGGACTGTGTGGCAATAAATCAGACCCCACTGGAATACCATGAGGCGAGGTATGTTGGAGCCCATGGTGTTCAGTAAGGAGATCTAGCTAGAGTGAGAAGTGGTTGTGCTGGCTCATTCTCATTGGGCTAAAGAGTTAGCATTGGAACTTCAGAGTTTGGACCTAAAATTTGAAGGGTTTGTGTGCTACTAATGCTATTCCTTGATGGCAAATTGGGTGAAGCAGGAGGAAAATGAGTTAACCACAGTCTTGATGGTATAGTCAGGTAGAATTAGACATTGCAAAGTTGGACATTAAAGACAGTGGGCATCACAAGATCTTCAGAAGTCTCTCTAGTACACCTTGCCTTCAGAGTGTTTCCTTTCTCAAACCTGTCCTTCTTAGTAGAACATAAATTAATGAAGACAGCAGCATCTGGACTACCAGATCCCTCAGGTATAATGGAATCTGAGAGAACATAGAGGTTCCCTGAAGGCAAGCTCTGCATTCATTGATGACTGAATTGTGCATGGTGGGAGGTTTCAGAAAGTTTATGCTAGGAGAGCACACCAAGCTGTATGCCACAAGTTTATTCACAAGTTCCATCCCCAGGCCATGTTAAACTGGGGGAACTGTGTTCAGGTATGTGGGACTTCTGAAAGGGTGGGGCAGGTAGTGGTGACCATGACTGCACTGGCTGTTTTGCCTTTTGTTGGGTGTGATTGGTTCTGTAAGGTTCTGCTAGCCTCTGTTGCTACCTAGACCTTGAGACTTGGAAAGGAATGGCTTGGGGTCATGCCATCCTCCTGCTGAGGTACTCACCAAATTCCAAGAGAACCATCTTCTGCCAAGCAGGCAGAACTTCTGAGCCACCTGAGTGTAATGCATCATTTTCTTGGGACACACCCAGCTCTCCTCTTTTGAGGTATCGTCTGAGAGTTGGATCCTATATTGACATTTAGGTGGGCATCTCCCTTTGTGACATTAAGTTCTACCTCAAACTCAAACTCCCAAATGGAGAGTTTGTGGCATTTATGGGGTATTGCTTTTCAAAAGTCTTCCCTGGTAGGATTTGGAAGGGCCTCAAGTGGTAGAAGGAATATAGGAAAGTTCACTGAGAGCTTGATATCATTCTAGTCAACTCTATCCTGGGCCTAATATCTACATGCATAATGAAAGGGGAAGACCTCACAATTTCTCTTCCAGCTGCTATTTAAATATCCCTGCAGATAAACTTTATGGATTTGAGAAGTGCTTCCTGAGATCACTGATGATCCTTTTACCAGGAAAGAAGTTTTACTCCGTGGCTTTTGTGATACATTCTCTGGCTGATTCCAGGAGATGTAGACTGGGTACAGGGTTGGGGACATCTGGCTCTTCTATTTCAGAATTTGCCATATTACCATTCCTTCAAATCCAAGGAGGCACATGGGGTCCTGGTTGTCTGAGGCTGGACCCTGTTGTAGGAGGGGTGTGAGATCATTTCAAGTCAGATATCTGTGTGTCCAGAGGAGAGTTGGTTATCTCTGTCTTACTGCTAAAATGTTCTGGATGTGGAAAGAGGCAGCAGTTTCAACTTCACCTTTCAAAAAAGCTTCTGCAATTTGAAAGCACATGCATCACTCAGTTGTCCAAACAGTTGTGGACTCTCAGCAGTAGTCTATCTAGGGAAGGTATGGAAGACCTGTAGACTCTAGAATTTAATAAGATTATAAAGTGCATTGTGGGCAAGGAATCCTGGGACTTTATGTGACCAGAAGAATTACATTCTTTAAGCCCAGGAGAGTTTAAACCAAAGTTGTAGGTCAAAATGCTTCCCATGGCACCATTTCCAGTCTTATATTTCTGAGCAATGCTCCTACCTGGGACAAAATGAGTCTTAGAGGTCTGGATCACACTTTTGTGTCTAAGACTCACTGGCCAGCTCTTGTGTTTAGACTCTGGAAACCAGGTAGGGCTTTTCAGATGAGAGCATCACTGTAGGGCGAATGAGCCAATGCCTGTGACTGGACATACAGCTAGGACTCTTCTTTTAGATGGAAACTCTTATTTTAATATAACCAGAATGCATGAGTTAAATTCTTCAGTTTATATCACAAAGAGGAACAGAAGAATCAACTGCCGAGGTAGTGCCAGTGGCCCACTACTTGCTGGATGCATCCCTTTACACTGGCCACCTGCATTCCTTATTCCTTTCTGCTTTAATTCTGCTATAGAAATTAGTATTGGAACTTCTGCATTCTTCAGGTTTGCCTCCAGCTGCCAAAGAAAAACCTCTCATCTCTAGGATACACAATTCCACAAGGACTGCCCCACTGCGGTACTTATCCTGGAGCTCCAGAACCCAGGAACATACTCAAAGACAATTCTCATCTTCCAGGATGTTCAATTTTCTCATTTTTCTGCACTGTGATACAGAACTTTCCAAATCTGAACTCTGCTTCCCAAACAGAAGTGACTATCTAGGTCAAAATCAAACTTACAAGAGCTGGATTCAGTCCTTGGAGGCAGGGTAGAGGCAGTAGGGGAGGAAGGGGCAGGAGACTTTGGTTGAATAAGAGCCAACTGATAAGCTGCTTGGGCAAGTTTTAGGAAAGTCTTCAGTACTAGATTATAAATTTGGATTTTTGTTTTGGTAGGGAGTGGGGAACTACTAAAGATGTCTGAGAATAAGAGTGACATGATCATGACTTGGCTTTAGAAAGATTATCTCTCCTATTACTGTTTTAAGTGGAAAAAATAAAGATATTTTCAGATGCAAGCAACAGATACTGAATCAAGATAGCTTAGATGATAGAGTTAGAGAGATTTTGTTGTTTATTACAAAGCTAAGATTAGCTGAGTGAATTGAGAGGATATGTGAATTTTTAAAAAAACGTGACCAAAACAGTAATTGAAAGAATATTAAATAGGAAAGTTAGGAAACAAATTTCTATTACCAAATTCTCTGCAACTTCTAGTTTAGTATAGGAAGTTACTTCAACTTCCCTAAATGGTTATTTTTTACAAAAAGTAACTCAACATGAACACTCAGTCACTCAGGAACATTACATCTTCATTTCAGAACATCTATTTAGCCAAGCATAAAGATAACTATGAGTCCTTTCTCTACAGATAGGATCTGTCATTCATTTAAAAATAATTTTATTTACTGTTACCAAAATTAATTAGAGCGTTTATCCCTGGTTACCTATTTATCATCTTATGAGAAGTTTTCACATTCATATAGGGAGAACTCACTGAAATCTACCCAGAAATTCAACAGTCCACAGATCAATTTCATAAGACAACAAAAAGTTGCTATCCATATTCTTTCTGTAGACATCTGTAAGCGGGCCAAGTACTCTCTAAGGTTTCAGATATGAAGGGGTGAGTCAGGGGCACCTGTTCACATGCCATGACCAACCACCTTGCTGGACTTCACAGTAGTGGCCATGAGATTTTGTAATCAAGCATGTAAACTTGATCTTGACCTTTTGACCTGATCTATTAAGGCATCACCATTCTTATTCTGCTGAGTCCTTGCAAAGTCCTTGTGGATACACCCAGCCAAGAAAGGCATCTCTCAATGCTCTGCCACATAATTATTCTTCTAACCAGTAGACCAAAATAATCTAATTGTATGACATAGTAGTAATGATTCTGTAAGAAATAAAAGGGGATGAGGAGCACTTGCTAGGTGATGAAGTAGATGCCTGGTAACTTCCCCTCAGAGATCAATTGTACTACCCACATTTCAGGGCTCAACTCCTTGCCCTTGGTGAGAGGTGCTTTTGCCACATAAAATAATGAAAATTGTTTAACTTAATCAGCAGCAATTGAGCCCTTAGATACTGCATGTTTCTTGGTGGATTTTATTAGGAAAGATTATGTAAACACATATGGATAATACAAAGTTAATATTTATGGAGTGCTCAATGTATGCCAATATATTTCAACAATTAACTCATTTAAACCTTGCAGGATAGGGACTTTACTGGTTATTCTTGATTGTCAACTTGAATGGTTTCAGAGATACCTACACTGGTAAAGCACATTTCTAGATATCTCTGGAAGGGTCGTGAGGGAACTACCCACGGTCCTTGACCTCTTTTTCATTGGCCCTCATTCCCTCTCTCTCTTTCTGACTGCCATGAGTTGAGCACCTTTTCTCCATGATACCCTTCTACCATGATGTGTCTTGGAGTCAACCAACCATAGACTGAAACCTCTGAAACCCTGATCCAAATTAAGCCTCTCTTTTAAATTGCAGGTGCCAGATATTTGTCACAATAGAAAAGCTAACATATACACTGTCTATTCTCACGGTATCCTTTTCATAGATGAGAAACAAAAGGAATAGAAAAAGACCTGAATAAGTGAGTTGTGCTGAGTTTCAAAGTGAAAGTAAAAAATGGAATTTAATTAATGATATTTGTACATCTCTATTTTAATGAGTCCCTTTTTTTCTTTATCCTCCAAAATTCATCACACAAAATGGTTTTGAACCTGGACAGTCTGAGTAGCAGTCTTGAGGACTGTAACATCAGGAAAGATGTTGTTAATAGGAAATAAAACACTCCATGTTCCTCGGGAATGAAGGGTCCTTGGACATATGCTTGAGGGGAAGCAGTGGCTGGAAAAGACTTCTATGGTGGCTCTTCTACTCATGTCTTTATATTTTGCTGTTAGACTATCCGTGAAATTCAATGCATTAAAAAATTAGGTCTTAGCATCTTTTGAATTCCAGAAAAGATTTCCAGAAAAATTATTTCCAGAAAGATTTAGTTACTTTTCTCTCCTTGCTGAGACAAATACCTGACACCCAAAGGGGAAGGGTTTTATTTGGCTTACAGTTTGTAATTGTTTCAGTCCAGAGTTGGCTGGCTGCAAGACAGGAATGACAGTTACCGTAGAAGAGAAACAACATGGCGAGCACAAGGCAGCAAAGGTAACAAGAGGGTTTAACAGCATCTTTCTGCCATTTTTATCTTATTCAGACTACTTAGGGCCCTTGAGCTCAGCTTTGCATCATGAGTCAATTCCTAGCTGTGAGTCCCTGTACAAAAGAGAAGAAAGTGAAACACTTCCAACAGTCAATGGCACAAAGATTAACATTACCATTCCAAAAGGTACAAATAGGGGGATACAAAGGAATGGGAAGAAATCAAGTCCAAAATCCAGCAGGGAAAATATTAAATCACACAGTTCCACTTCTAGCATCCTTGGCAACTGAGGCAAGTTATGAACTCCAAAGGGCTTGGGTGGCTCTGCCCCTACAGCACTTCTGATGGTTGTAACTCCCATGGCTTCATTCTTGGACCAGGCCTGCTCCCTCTTTGCAGTTTTCCTCAGCTGATCCACACTCCTGGTTTCTCCAAACTTCTAGGGTCTCCATTACACTTTTAGCTTCACACAGATTCACACACTGCCTTCTCAGGGGCACACTGCCTGGCCTCCAAGGCCTTTCTCAGAAATCTGGGGGGAAACCTTCCTGATCCCACAACTCTTGCATTTTGCATGCACCTATAACCAGCACTGTGTGGATGATGCCAAGGTCTGCTGCCAGCTGAAGCAGTAGCAGCCAGTCTTTCTTCTCTCTTGGCTGTAGGGGTTTGGTACCTGGATTGCTGAGCAACCTGAATCCAATTTCCAGGGAACAACTTCCCCAAGGTGCCATTTTGGGACAACTTCCCTAGACCACAGCCATTCTGGACCATGGTGCTCTGTGGCTTCCTTCTCAAAGCAAAGTCCTTCATTTTCACAATTTTGAGGCTGCAAAAGGTGGAATCCTGCTGCTTCCTGTGATGCCCTCAGGCTATCTTTTCTATTCTCCTCTTCTTTCTTAGCAATCAAGATCTCCTCTGCTCTATCTTTGCAGTCCAAAACTTTACTGGAGCTTTCTTTCCGGCCAAATTAAAAACATTTTAAATCATTCTGCTGGGCTCTTTGCTCTTGATTCTCAACATAGATGTGGCTAAAAGCTCCCAACAGTAGCCATGCCACCACTTCAATATTCAACTGCCTTGAAATTTCTTCTGTAAAATTAATTAGTCCTCTGGCCCTAATTTCAGTCTCAGGTACAGTCTCTGGACATGAATAAAATGCAGACAAACTTTCTGTCAAGGTGTAACACATATTGTCTGGAGTGGAACAGCCAATGCAGTCCTTCCTAGCAGAAAATTCCCTATCCTGGTCTTTACAAGGTTTCTGGTCTTCTGAGCTCTGACCAGAATCTCCCATACAGAACAGGCTAAGGTGTTCCAGCTCTACTTTTTTAGCTAGTAGCTCCAAATCTTTCTACAAGTCTCTGAACAAAAGCAAAATGCAGACAAACTTTCTGTCAAGTCATAACACACATCTTCTGGATTCCAGCAGCCAATGCAGGCCTTTTTGCCAACAGAAACCTCCTGACCCTGGTCTTTACTAGCCTTCTGGTCTTCTGAGCTCTGACCAGAATCTTCCATACAAAACAGTCTAAGGCGTTCCAGAGCTGCTTCTGTAGCCAATGTCTCTGGATCTTTCCTAACTCTTCCTCTTCCCACAAGCCAGTTCCAAAGGCTTTTGGGTGACATGGCCAGATAATGTAACAACAATGACCCTACTTCTCTGGTACTAAATTTCTGTGTTAGTTACTTTTCTGTCACAGCTGAGACAAATACCCAACACCCAAAGTTAGAGGGAAAGGGGTTTATTTGGCTTACAGTTCATAGAAGTTTCCATCCATAGTTGGCTGGCTCCAAGACAGGAATGACAAACAGGCATCATAGAAGAGAAACACCATGGCATGCATAAGGCAGCAAAGGTAATGAGAGAGTTTAACAGCATCATTTAGCCCTTTTGATCTTATTCAGACTACTTAGGGTGGGTAGCACGCACACCCTTAATCCTAGTGCGCTTGAGCCTAGCATTGCATCATGAATCAATTCACACTCTCTAGATCAAGCCTATGACCACATGAGAATTTAGGGGAACATCTAGACCCAAACCATAACATAGCCTAAACAGGGCTACATACAATATGGTTCAAGGACCAGGGGATGGCCATAAAAATTGTTACCAGTCCTTGGAGCTATATTTAGACAACTTGGAAATACTTTTATAGGAATTTGATAAGGTAATTTGTAATGTTCATTAAAGTGTCTTCTTTTCAATTTACAGTTTTTTCTCCCCTATATCTGGATTGTCTTTCCTATTTCTATGCATACATGGTAATTTTTTATTGGATTCTGAAAAGTGTAAGTTTTCATTGGTGGGCACTGGATTTTGCTATGTTTCTTTACATAGTGGTGGCTTTATTCTTGCACTCTGTTGCATTACCAAGGAGATACACTTTGAGGCTCCCTCTGAACAGGAAGCTGAGGCAATGGTAGGGTTCACCTTATTTATTCTTAGTATATATTGCTGCTTCAACAAAAAAATACCACAGACTGGGGAATTGATAAGAATAATAATTTATTTCTTATATTTCTAGAAGCTGTAAGGTGCAAGATCAGTGTGCCAAAATTTGGTGTCTGGCAAGAGCCTGCTTGCCACAATCTCACATGGCAGAGGAAGCAAAAGGAATATATCTATATTATATATATATAATCTATATTATATTATATATACACATATATATGGAATATTGTATATATGTGTGTATGTTCCATCCTCACAAGGCAGAAGAGACAGAAGAAAAAAATTGCCTAACTAGTTCCCTCTAGCTCTTTTACAAGGTCACTAATCTCATTCAGGAAGCCACCGCTCCATCTGTTCATACAGGTATAAGCTCCAACATTAGATTGAACATTTTAGAGGGACATGTACATTTAAGCCATTGGAACATTTCTGAAGGGATCACACTTGTGTAAGGTTTTTTGTCTAATATCTGAAAACTATTATTTTGTATTTTTCTGGTTTTCTAATTATATAAGGTAGAAAAATGAATCAGTCTCTTTTACTTCATTATAGCTTGAAGCAGACATTCTGGAATTTCATTTTGAAGTTCTATATTTGGATTCCTAGTAATTCACTGGCAATAATTGTATTATATTTTATATAAGTATCAATCTGTCATGGAAGATAAAAAACAAAAACTATAATAAAAACCAAACAACTCAATTAAAATGAGTAAAAGACTTGAATAGAAATGTATACAAAGAAGATATACACATGATTAATAAATACATGAGACGATGCCATCACCAATCATTAGGGAAACAAAAATCAAAACCACATTCAGATACTACTTCTCACTCATTATGATAGCGATTATAAAACAACAACAACAACCAGAAAATAAATTTTTGCAAGGATGTGAACAGGTGTAGCTACTGTGGAAAATAAGAAGATGGTTCCTCCAAAATGAGAACTAGTATTACTATATGATCCAGCAACTGTACCTGGCTATGTTGCTAAGAGAACTGAAATTAGGGTGTTAGACAGATACTGGTGTACACACATTCAGATAAATATTATTATCCACAATAGTAAGTGTGAAAAAAACCCATGTTCCATCAATGGATGATGGATGAGCAAATGTGAATATAGAACATTATTCAGCTTTTAAAGGGAAGAAAATTCTAACATACATTGCAACATGGACCAACTTTATGGACATTATACTAAGTGAAATAAGCTAGTTACGAAAGGACAAATACTGTGTGATTCCATGTATATGAAATGACTCAAATGCATAGAATTAGAAATCAGAATGTGGTAGTGCCAGGAATTTTGGAGAGAAGGGAATGGGAAACTAGCATTTGATGTGTAGAGTTTCAGTTTAGGAAATAGATGAAAAGCTCTGGAGGTAGACAATGATAATGTTTCCTTCATAGTGCAAATGTACTTAATGCCACTGAACTGTACACTTAAAGTGGTAGATTTTATGTTGTGTGTATTTTGCCACAAACAAGAATACCGCCCCCCCCCGGTCAACTCAGGACCTTGGGCTTGTGAGGCAGACACGACGCCACTGAACTAAATCCCCAGCCCACAAGAATACTTTTTAAAAAGCAAACAATTAAAAACAGGGCTGGGGGTGTAGCTCACTGGCAGAGCTCATGCTTAGGATGTGTGAGAACAGCTGGATACTCTCCATGGATAGTTTGAGAACCCACTGATGTTAGCAAAAGATCTAAAGGAGGGAAAGTTTGTGATTTCAGATGTGATTCAAGATGACATTGGCTTCCAGGGTAATAAGATACCACTTAGCAGGGAACCTGGAAGGTCTTTATCTTATAAAACCTGCTATGGTTCCTACTTTTATATATTTCTGTTTTCCTACTCCATTAGCAGTAAATTCTCTGCCATGGTCAGTGCATTGGACTTGAATAGTATTGAGGAGTGTAGACTCTTGGGAGGTGAACTATCTTCTGCAATGAGACCTGAGAGGAGAAGTCAGGAAGTTGGGGAGGTGGTGGCTGCTGTGAAAAGAAACAGAATGAGTTAAATCCCTGTGGTCTGAGGGGAGGAAGAGGAACATTATCAGCCAAGCATAGATTATTTCACATGAAAAATGATGGAAAAGAGAATCTACTAAAGAAGACGCATACCATGATCCCACTTCTATATGTATTGGGAAATAAATACACATTTCTATATGTAGATGTATTAAAACATTTCCAGAAGGATATAATTAAAACGTGAGCATTTGTTACATCTGGGTGGTCAGATTCATGGGTGGTTTTTGCTTAGTCTCTGTAAATTTCTATATCCTGTGCTGTTTTTATAATAGGTGGGTAAAGCTTTTGTAATGGGGGCATGAAAATAATTTGTACTTAAAAATTATAAAAAGATTGAAAGGAAATATTATTTGGCCCAGACTTGAGGTAACTTTAATTTTGTTTTTGAAGATTTATCCACACATTAGTGTATATTCCATTATTTCTTATTCTTTTTGTTTTTCACACAAGAGATCTGACCAATAGCTTACACATTATAAGATAACAATCTTTCCTATTTTGTGCTGTGGAAATGCATTTCATTCACACAGTTCAGATGAGATTAGGAAGGGCATTAGAGTAATTAAGGTCACTGGACTTTGTGATTTAACAAGTCCTTAAATCCAACTCTAATCCCATTCATTAAGGCCATGAACAGAAGGGTTAATTGCTGAAGTATAACTGTCCTACCCATCCGAATACAAATGTTGTAATATTAAATGTTATTTATGCACTGCTGCATTGCTTTGTATCTTTGGATGCATTCAGGACTGGAAGAGTTACAGATTTATTAGTCTGAAAGAGGTTATCCCGGGGTAACTCATTATCACTGCTACAAGCACAGAATGTTCTGTGACAGGAGAATGTTGACCATGAAAGTACCCAATTAATCAAGACAGGACACGCATGTGAGAAGTACACATACAAGCAGATGCTGTCAACTCCTGAGCTGTCACCACACAGCCCTGGGGCCGAGCCAGTGCCCCCCGGGAACAGGTTGGCCTTGGATGTGGAGATCCTAATCTCCATTTGCCACCCAGCCTTGTGCTCAGTTGCCTCACTTCAGCCCTGACCCAGCTGGACAGAACACTCTTGTTGTGTTGTGATTTTTCTGCACCAATCCTTTCACCACTTTTTGAAGGATTGAGCCTTAACCTCTTCTTAGATTTTTTGTCCTTTTCCTAATAGTGACAAAAGTTCTGGGGAGGAGTGAAAGTTACTAAAGGCAGTCTTAAATGATCAGCGTCCAAATATGTTATCTCACTCTCTGGAATCCTCTGTGGCCATTAAAAATGATGTTGTAAAAGATTTTTTAAAACATGAGAATGTGTTTACTTCATCTAAGCACTATCACTGTGCTTACTAATGAAATATTAATGAATATAGGGAGCAGCTCCAATTTTGTAAACTAAAAGGATAGAAAGTGTTCATTGTAAAAAGAAATGAGAATGATTAAAAGGTTTAATGTCAACGTTTGATGGACAGAGAAAAGTTTTTTCTTGTTCTTTTTATGCTTTCCACCTATATGGATTTTTTACATTGTCCAGATTTTCTAGAGTAGGATTCCTTAAAAATGACTCCCTGTAAATGTTATTTTGGGATTATTCTCAAAACCAATGATAAAGTAGCTTCTGCCTCTTGATAGCAATTCAACAGCAACAGATATTTTCCCTGCAAATCTGTATGTTGAGACTTAGAAATTGTTCAGCCATGCTACATTTTTCTCAAACTCAAATCTTATGTGTAAACAAAATCAGAAAACTCTTATCCAGAAGGGAGAAAAGACACTATTCATTGGTTCTGCCTTTCCTAAAGCTCTACAAAAAGATTTAATAAGAGGCTGCCTGGGTGAAGGGGTCACTTCCTTTGGGAAAGCTTTTTCCTCTCTCTGCCCTGACACTAGGAAGGAAAAAATAACAATTGGCATTCAAACTGTGTTCAGAGCTTTAAAGGCACTTTCAAATATAATAAGGAGGATGCAAAGAGACACTCTGTCCAGAGCACTCTGATGTCTTTCTGACAAATACATCTCCACCCCACATCACAGGTGGGATCACAGAGGATCAGGACAAGGGAACCAACCAGGCCTTGGACCTGACTCCATGCCAAGTACTGTCCTAATCACTTGACATGTTATAGCATGGAGTCTGTAGATGTCATTGTCTGTATCAAGGGTCAGCACACTATAACCTATGCACCAGATCCAGCCTGTGGCTTGTTTTTGTAAACAGTTTTATTGGAACACACCCACACTCATTTGATCATATATTGCCCATGGCTGCTTTTGTGCTGTGATAGCAAAATTGAGTAGTTGCAACAGAGGCTTTTATTTTTTCCTGCACACCCCAAAATATTTGCAGTTTATCTCTTTACAGAAATTGTTTTTTTACCCAAATCAAAATGTATACTAAGGTTCTACTTCCACCAAAGTATAGTATAGAAGTGGCACAGCTCATCACAGACATGAATAACTGTGGTTTTAAAAAAAAGAGCAGCGACATAATAACTTTTAGAAGCCTTAAGCTATGCAAGGAACACTGCATTATAAATTATCTTTTCCTATTAACTTCTAATGTAGCTCTACAGCAGAAATTATGAAACAAACTATTGAAAAAACCTATTGGAATTTTACCTGCAGTATTAGCACTAGGTTTCAAGTATACCTTTTACATTAAAACATACCCTAAAACACTTGATATATTTCCTTGGTGTGGTCAGGTACTATCTGTATGAACTTGCTAGATCCACGCAAGGATGGCTAGGGAGGGGTAGAAAAAAGCATGTTTGAAAGAAAAGCCTAATCTCCCCTTCATTTTCAGCATGGTTTTTATTTTAAATGTCAGTTTCTCTTTCAAGACATTTTTGCTTAATTCCATAATCACTCAATTAGTTGAAACAAGGTATTTTGTAGGAAAGTTTATAGGTACCTCATAGAAGAAATTGCTGTGGAAGAAACTACTAGTGGTAACCAGCTCACCCAATCTCACCTGAGCACTTGGGTTTTGTACCTTTTGCTGGCATCCATTAAATCTCCTTCCACTGCGTTGGCAACATGAAGGCACAAGGCTTTAAAAACACAGAATGGAGAAAGATGGTAAGCTGGCTCAATTTACATCAGGGACAACAGTCATAGGAAGGGTAGCATGCCTCCCTGTCCAGTCTTTCTTGGACTCTAGTTGTTGCATTGGTCCAAGAAAGGCTAGTTGAAGGGGTATAACATGAAAGACCACCAACTTACGTTCATTATTGGCACAAGTTAGAATTCATGTTTTCAAAAGTAAAAATATATATATATCTTGGGTCTCAGTCACTCAGGATGGAATGAAGGGGAAGAAATAATCAGTAACAAATGTAACAATCCTTCCAGGCAAATGTATGCAGAGACAAAAGCCTTCACTCCACAAATCTAATTTTTAGACCTGAAGCACTCTCCAGCATACTCGCTAATTTTTACCCACCTCCTCCCAGAGAGACCAGGGGATAAAAATTTTAAGCAGTCAAAACAACTGGGCAGAAATGTTTATTAATTACTCAGTGGGGTGGTAGTGAAAGTACAGATAAGACTGAAGCTTGGGGATTTCTGTTTCCTACACATCTTGTTTGTCCATTAGCACAAAGAATGGGGTTGGTATTTGTATACTCTCTAAAGGCCCCTGTGAGAACAGCCTCTGACCCAGCTTATGACTCACTGGAGATATGAGAGCCAAGTGCCTGGGTTCTAGCAGGACACACTCTAATATGTCAGGTCACATTGTGTGCCTCAGGGTCAGGATAACCCTCAGCACTGGTGACTTCTGCCAAGTCAGCTTTTACTCATCCTGGCAGGATGTTCCTCCTGCAAGGAATAGTGGAAGTGTGAGGCTTATTGATTTCAGTTGTTTTCAATCCTGTCATACCATGGCACAGCCCACCAGATGGCTCTTGGCTCCAAAGCGAATGTTCTAGCTTCCCAGTACATTCTCACCAAGTCCTTCCAGAGACTCCTAATTTGTTCTCTCCACCTGCATCTCTTCCATTTCCCACAGAGCAAATTCACCTGTTGAGGTTCAGGTGAGCCAGTACTACCTGTGAGGCTATTTTTCTAACTCTCCTAACCACACTGTACTCACTGTGTTACCATCTCACATCCTGTGCATCTGTAATCTGGACTTGTAACTCTATGATGTGTCTACTCATCACTACCCTTAACTTTGTAGAAAATAACACCCAATTTAGTATCTGGGAAAAGGTAAAATAAACATGCAGAAGGTCTTTATGACTAATCAAAACATGGGATTATGGGATACTTTAGAAAAATAAATATTAAATTAAATAGTAATGAAAATTATTTAAATTAATTAAAATTAAATATGAATTTCAGTATCACACAATCAGAAAATATAACATGCTTCCACATTTATTAGAAGAAGAGATAAGTTTAAGCAGTAAAGCAATGGGTGAAGGACAGGTGGAATAGGTTTTGCTTAAGAATGTGTGTAGTGAGCCCACTGCAGACAGGCAGGTCTGTGGATGTGGCCTCGAGGTCACCAGTCGTGCTGAAAACGTGAAATCAGCCTGCACCCTGGCAGCAATCCACTGGAGCCCACCCCCCCGCCCCACTTCTTTGGCCTCTTTTCTGTACAGCCACCTGGTTCCACACTACAAAGATGCAGAGGACACTGGACCACCAGGCCACTGTCGTGGAGCTAATCAAGTTCTCAGCATTTAAAGAATTCCTGCTCAGAGGTAGGGGCTTCTGAGAAACCGTCCCACTGCTCCTGGTCCAGAGGAAGGGGCTGCCTGGCCACCATCCCTCCCACTGCTCCCAGCCCAGAGGAAAGGGTTTTTGGCCTGCCATCCATCCCGCCGCTCCCAGCCCAGAGGTAGGGGCTTCTCAGCCGCCATCCCACTGCTCCTGGTCCAGAGGAAGGGGCTTTCAGGCCACCATCCCTACCGCCACTCCTGGCCCCTGGCCCACCTCTCCCAGCTCAGAGGAGGTGAGCCACGTGGGTACCAAGAGCACCCCCCCGACCCCCCAGTCAAAATGAGAAAACACATAAATAAGTCTCAAAACCAGACTTCCAGATCACCTACAGCAACCTCAAAGGGAAATGAGATGGAACACTCTGATGCTCAACCACCTGGACCCACTGAACTGGCAACAAAAGGGGATCTGGAAAAAATGAAATCAGAAATAATTTCTCAGGAGAAATATTAACAGGAGAAATTGTGCCCCTACTGCAAGACATGATTAATAAATCTAGAGAGGAGCTCAGGAACATGATGGAATCCCAACATAGGAAACAAATGGATCCATAAAACAGATGCAAATAGATTTCCAGGAGATGAAGAACTCCATTGAAAGTCTACACAGCAGAATGAGCCAATGTGAGGACAGAATTTCAGATATAGAAGATAAGATTAAAATTAATGACTAGGAAAAGAAAAATTGTTTCAAAATTATAAGGGAACACGGGAAATCAATCCAGCAGCTGTTAGACGATGCAAAGAAGAATAACATAAGACTGATTGGAGTCAATGAGGATACAGGGAGAGTGCAGATGACATAAAAAGCTTTTCACAGAAGTAATGGCAGAAAACTTCCCAAGCAGAGCAAAAGAACTTGACATACAGATAAGTGAGGCATATAGGACTCCAAATAGCCTTGACCAAAGTAAATATCTACACATAGGCATATAATTGTTAAGATTCCAGAAACACAACAGAAGAACAAAGTTCTACAAGCAGTTAGAGAATCACAGCAGACTTCTCAACACAAACCATCAAGGCAAGAAGAGCTTGGAGTGACATATTCCAAGCCCTAAAAGAAAACAGTCTCTAACCCAGAGTGATGTACCCTGCAAAATTATCTTTCAAAATGATGGAGAAATGAGATACTTACATGATAAAGAGCACCTTAGGAACTTCATGAATACCAAACCAGTACTACAAGGAATTTTACACAATATCCTAGGAACAGACATTGAGGATCACAACCCCAGGAAACAAAGCAGAATGAACCCATCTGGCATGACAAGAAATTAAATGTAAAGGTGGAGAATCCAACAAAAAGAGAAAGTCATGACAATGACAAGTCAATACATTTCAGTTATAACCATCAATGTTAATGGTCTCAATTCACCAATCAAAAGAAATACACTGGCAGAATGGGCCAAGAAGCAAAATCCAACAATATGCTGCATAAAAGAAACACACTTAATTCAAAAGGTAACTCCTAGACTGAAAGTTGAAGGGTGGAAAACAATACTCCATGTGACAGGAACCCCCCAAAAAAGCAGGAGTAGCTATCCTCTTTGCAGATCAAGTAGATTTCAAACCAACACTGATTAAGAGAGATGAAGAAGGCCACTACATCCTTGTAAATGGAACAATCCAAGAGGAAGGGATGACAATCATAAATATCTACGCACCAAACACTAGTGCCGCCAACTATATAAAACAAATACTAATGGACTTGAAAAGTCATATATGCACTAATAAAATTGTAGTGGGGGACCTCAACACCTCACTGTCACAAATAGATAGATCAACTAGACAAAAAATAAGTAATGAAATACCAGAACGCAATCAAACTCTTGAACAAATGAACTTAACAAATGTTTGCAGAGTCTTCCACACCACAAAATCAGAATACACATTCTTCTCAGCTGCACATGGGTCATTCTCCAAAATGGACCACATACTCACACATAGAACATGTTTAAGTAAGTGCAAAGGAATTGAAGTTATCCCCTGTATGTTATCAGACCATAGTGCGATGAAATTGGAGATCCATAGCAAAAGAAACTCAAAAAATTTCATAAACACGTGGAAATTGAACAACACACTTCTGAATAACCAATGGGTCACAGAGGAAATTAAAGAAGAAATCAGACAGTTCCTTCAATTAAATAACAATTATGATACAACATATCAGAATCTATAGGACACAATGAAAGCAGCCTTATGAGGGAAATTCATAGCAGTGAATACACATATTAGGAAAACAGAATGAGCCCAATTAAACAACCTCATGCTGAACCTCACACTTCTAGATAAAGAAGAGCAGGACAACCCCAAAGCTCATACAAGGGAGGAAATTATAAAGATCAGAGCAGAACTCAATGCAATGGAGACTAAGAGAACAATACAAAAAATCAATGAAGCCAAGAGTTGGTTCTTCAAAAGAAGAAAATTGACAAACCCTTAACCAACCATATCAGAAAAAGGAAAGAAAAGGCCCAAATCCGTGCAATAGGGAATGAAAAGGGTGAAATGACAACAGACCCAGCAGAAATCCAGAGGATCATCAGTACCTACTTTGAGAACCTATATGCCAATAAAATGGCAAACACAGAAGAATTGGACAGATTCCTAGATACATATGAATTACCAAAGTTGAATGAAGAAGACCTAAGTATTCTAAAGAGCCCAATATCAACAAATGAAATTGAAAATGTAATTACAGATTTACCAACTAAAAAAAGCCCAAGTACTAATGGCTTCACTGCTGAATTCTGTAAGACATTTAGAGAAGAACTCTTGCAACTACTGTTTAACTTTTCAATGAAGTTGAAAGGGAAGAAATACTCCCAAATTCATTCCTGGAAGCAAGCATCACCTTGATCCCCAAAGCAGAGAAAGACCCAACTGAAAAGGAGAGCCATAGGCCAATCTCACTAATGAACATAGATGCAAAAATCCTTAATAAGATACTGGCAAATAGAATGCAGAAGATCATCAAGAAGATCATACACCCTGATCAAGTGGGATTCATCCCAGAGATGCAGGGATGGTTCAATATATTCAAATCAATCAGTGTAATACACTATATCAATAGAGCCAAGGACCAAAGACCATATGATTATCTCCATAGATGCAGAAAACGCATTTGACAAAATGCAACAAGGATTTATGATTAAAAACCCTACAAAAAATTGGAATAGACGGTCTCTACCTCAAACTGATAGAAGCCATCTATGAAAAACCAATAGCCAATATCATACTAAATGGTCAAAAACTGAAATCCTTCACATTAAAATCAGGAACAAGACAAGGATGTCCACTATCACCACTCTTGTTCAATATAGTTCTGGAAACATTAGCCATGACAATTAGACAACAGAAAGAAATTAAAGGAATAAAGATAGGAAATGAAGAAGTCAAATTGTCATTATTTGCAGATGACATGATACTCTATATAGAAGACCCCAAGAACTCCACCAAAAGTCTTCTAGACTTAATAACCAAATTCAGTCAAGTAGCTGGTTACAAGGTCAACACACAAAAATCAATAGCTTTCCTCTCCGCCAATGACAGACTCACTGAGAGAGAAATAGGGCAAATAATTCCTTTCACAATAGCATCCAAAAAAACTGAAATACCTAGGAATCAACCTAATGAAAGAAAGCAAAGACCTCTTCTCTGAAAACTATGGCACTCTGAAAAGAGAGATTGAAGATGATATCAGAAAATGGACAGACATCCCCTGCTCCTGGGTAGGAAGGATTAATATAGTGAAAATGGCCATACTTCCAAAACTGCTATGTAGATTCAATGAAATTCCAATTGAGATCTCAGCAGCATACTTCATGGACCTTGAGAAAACAATCCAAAAATTCATTTGGATCAAGAAGAGGCCCAGAATAGCAAAAGCAATTCTAGGTAACAGAGACATGGCAGGGGGTATCACAATCCTCAACCTGCAACTATACTACAAAGCTACTGTGACAAAAACAGCATGATACTGGCAGAGAAACAGACCTGAGGACCAGTGGAACAGATTAGAAGATGCAGAAACAACTCTGGACACACTCAGCTATCTTATCTTTGATAAAGGAACCAAACACCCTCACTGGAGGAAAGGTAGCCTCTTTAATAAATGGTGCTGGCAAAATTGGGTTTCAACTTGCCAAAGATTAAAACTAGACCTATATCTCTTGCCATGCACTAAACTAAAATCAAAATGGATTAAAGATCTAAATATTAAAATAGATACTCCGAACCAGTTGGAACAGAGGTTAGTTAAAACTCTTGAAGACATTGGTGTAGGAAAAGATTTTATGAACAAAACCTCAGTTGCCCATGAACTTGCACAAACAATCAACAAGTGGGATCTCTTCTTATTAAAAAGCTTCTGCACAGCAAGAGAAACCACCAACAGTGTGAAGAGACAACCCACAATGTGGGAAAAATCTTCACCTACTCTTCCTCAGACAAAGGTCTACTATCTTGCATCTATAAAGATCTTAAAAAGATCAGACCTCCCACATTTAAAGACCCAATCCAAAAATGGACATCTGAAATGAACAGACATTTCTCAGACAAGTAAGTAGAAATAGCAAATAAATACATGAAAAATTGTTTAACATCACTGGTTATTCGAGAGGTGCAAATAAAAACAACCCTGAGATTCCACTTCACTCCAGAAAGAATGGCTGCTATCATGAAATGAACCAATAACAAATGCTGGCAGGGCTGTGGGGAAAGAGGGACCCTTCGCCACTGCTGGTGGGAGTTTAGACTGGTGCAACCACTGTGGAAATCAGTATGGAGATACCTCAAAGAACTAGGACTGGAAGTCCCATTCAACCCTGCTATTCCATTGCTGGGCATCTTCCCCAAAGAATTAAAAGAATCATACCACAGTGATATATGTGTGCCCATGTTCATAGCAGCACAGGCTGTGATAGCTAAAACTTGGAAACAGCCCAAATACCCATCAACTGGAGACTGGATAAAGAAAATGTGTTTTTCTTATAAAATGGAGTACTACTCAGCCATAAAAAATGAGAAATTGGAGACCTTTATAGCTAAATGGATGCACTTTGAGGCGATACTCTTAAGTGAAATAAATAGGGCACACATGTGTAAATACTGAATAGTTTCTTTGGTATGAGAAACTGAATGTGTAAATGGGAACTAAAATGCGTGATAGGTAATGTGAAATAGGAAGAAAAGGGGCAAAGGGGAAGGAAGTGGGGGTGGCTAGGGAAAAGGATAGAAGGGAATAGATTTAATATGAGAAAATGGAAAAATAGGAGCAAAATCTTTGTAAATAGGGAGGACTGGAGGGGTTGAAGGGAGTGTTGGGCAAGGGTGAAATATGGGAACCAAGAGAGATTATGTAAAGGTGGAAATTTCCAATGATGAATGTCATTATATTGTATACTTAAAATGTACCAATGATTAGAATGAATAATTGATAATGCAAAATAGGAAGAAAAGTTCCAAAGGGGTAGGGGTAGTGGGAGGGGCAGGGGAAAGGAAAGAAGGGAAAGGAAACATGATGAGAAACGGAAAAAATGGAAATAAAGTCTTTGTAAATAGGGAAGAGTGGAGGGGGTGAAGGAAGGGCTAGGAATGGGGAAAAAATAAGAACCAAGATGCATCATTTAAAGGTACAAGTTCCCAATGAGAAATGTAAATGTGTTGTATACCTAAAATGTACCAATAAAAGAATTTAAGAAAAAAAAAGAATGTGTGTAGTTAGCAACTTGTTCTAGAAGCCAAGTAGATGGAACACATGATTCTTCTCTGCTTACAAGTAGGAGGGAAAATATAGACAGAGAGCTATTGACAATAAGATAAACTATCAATTTCATGTCCAGAGAGATTGAATTTAGGAAGATACCAGGAGACTAAGGGCAGAGCTGAAGGGTAGTTCAGGGACATCCAGCTGAAGAAATGGACTCCTGTCACATTAGCATTCTCTTTAAGTTTGACATTGAACCTTTTGGCTTCTATAGTAGGTGGACAAATAAAAGCTAGATTCAGAGAAGTTTCTATCAAATAAGCCATATTTCCCATGTGTTCAGTTTCTGAAATACACCACAAATATTGCATTGATATAGTACAACCCATGCAACACATTGTATAAAGAAGTTCTTGTACAATCTCTTTATAAAATAATTCAGCATCTTTAAAAATTGTTTACTTAGACACTAATATATTCAATAACTCAGGAATTAATACAAAAATTCTTGTATGTATATACCAAAAATCTTGTACAAGAAAGTTCACAGCTGTACAGTTTGTAATTGAAAAAATAACAAAACAAAATGGAAATGTCAAGCAATTGGAGAATGAGTAGCCAAACTACTGACCATAAATATAATAAATGTCAGGTAGCAATTAAAATGAAATTTACTATATAGATGAAGACAAGATTATAAGGAAAATTACAGTAACAAAATAAAATAAGCAAGTTGCAGAAGACAATGCTTAGAATGATCATTTTTTTTTTTTGTACCAGGGATTGAACTCAGGACCTTGCACTTGCAAGGTGGGCACGATGCAACAGAGCTAAATTCCTGGCCCTATAATGATCAATTTTTTTCTTAATCTCTCCCAATAAGTGGAGCCAAATGAGTTGTTGTCGAACAATATGTACATGTGTGGTGAGATTAATGAAAAAAAATTACAAGGGAAACAGTGAGATGTGTAGGGAGATGGGATTGGGGAGCACATACATACATTTCACAGTCAGTGGTGGAATCCCAGTTACCCATTTTTGTTATGATATGACCTTAATATATGTTATATGTTTTCTTCCTTGTGAATCAAATATTTGGGGAGGGAATTTTAATTTTTAAAATTTTAACTTTATTTTTTAAATTAGTACATATTTGCCATATATATTGATCATATTCATCATAGGGAATTTATACTTGTACATAATATATCTTAATTCCTTTTTCCCCATTCCTCCCCATTCAACTTTCTTCTCCTCTCCATTTACATAAGTTTTTTTTTTTTCATTTTTTTCCTTCCATTCTCTTTTTTTTCCTTTTTCCTTCCTTCCCCCATGTCCCCATTCCCCTTCCCATTTGAACATATTCTTCCTAAGGAGCATAATGGAGGATAGATATGAATTAAGCATTATCTGACATTAAATTGACTTGGCATTTTGTTTCTAGAAGCCATGTTGTTTTTAAAGTGTTTCAAGAAGCTTTACAATCCAGTATGCCTAAATAGGTGAACATTCAAATATGGAAACAAACAACAAACTTCTTCAACATGAAACCATTTTCAAGAGACAATTCATCTCTAAATTAAAAATGAAAATAATATAGCATGGGGGAGGCACAAGTCAAGTAATTCACCCAGTTAACAATACCCAAATGTCACTTTTTATTTCCTTCGTTGTCTAGCCAATAGCAATCACTTATGCTGTTTTTGCTTAAGGGAAAAAAGCCAGGGTAAAGTTTTCATTGCTTAAATAGTGTTTTTAAAGGGCTTGAATTCAGATTATTTTTGTACTAAGTGATTATTTTCCTCTCTGGAGAAATCTGACTCTGGTCCTTTCCTTAAGAAATTGAGCAGAATAAAAGATTGTGGCTTCCCAGGTTGTGAAAATACTTTAAAAACAGTTTCCAACCAGAATATCTGTTCCCCTGCCCATGTGGCATACAGAAAAATCAAGGTTCCAAATAAACTAATATTGATGAAACCTTTAAGGACAAACATGTCAAAGGAAAATTTGAAACTTCAATATACTTCATGTTTTAATAAACGAGAAAAGACCAAGTCAAATGACACAGACTTTGAAGTAATTTTGTTAAACTTCATGCCTAGATTAATCATAGCAGAACTCAGAGGAAAATAAGTAAATACTACTTAACAAGAATATGAGAAAAATTTTCTTTCAATCAGTATCAAATAGACCAATCACAAGTGAAAAAGTTCCCACTCAGAGTGAGGATCCTCAGCCAACCAGTGCCTCCTGAGTGTTAGACAAAGTGATCGACCAAGGACGAGCACCCAAAGACGCTCCAGCAAGTTCTGCTGAATAAAGAAAAGGAAAGCCTAGAGGATTTGTCCTTGGTTAATTCCCTGGTGAGGAAGATCTGGTTCATCTTGTTTCTTCCAGTGAATTCCCATGGAAAAATGTCATGAAAAGGCAATTTTAACAATTTGGTAAGCATGCTCTACTGTTTACAAAAAAGCATAGAATCACCTGTCTTCAGAAAGGAGCCAGCAGAGACAGAATGAATGTACAGAGGGCAAAGTGATATCCTTAACCACAAAAACACAATGGATGGGCTTAAAATAATACAGTAAAAGTGGGAAAGATGGACTACTGTATTTTTATGGTTAAGAATCTCATATGAGTTCACAGAGTATGTTGCAATCAGGCAAGGACAGTAATAGCTTCTTTTACCCCTCTGAACATACGTTAAAAAAAGATATAGACACACTGCAAATGCCCCAATGCCTAAATACGTTTATTGAAGCATAACTGACATGCAATAAATATTACTTATTTAAACCAGACAGTTCGATAAGTTCAGAACAGGTAACCTTTGTAAATTTATCACCACAATCAAGACAACAAATATCCATCACTGACAAAAGTTTAGTTATGCCATTTTATAGTTCTTCCCTCCCAATATTCACCACTCCTATGCCCAGGAAACCATTGGGCTAGCTTGCATTTTATAGAATTTTGTATAAATGGAACCACATAATTTTTGTGTGACTCTTTTTATTTGGCATCATTATTTGGACATTTATTCATGTTGTAGCTCATAATATACTTTCATTCATTTTTATTGCAAGAAATATTATATTGTCTGAATACATAAAAGTTTATATATCAATTCATCTATGAATGGATATTTGGGTCACGTTCAGTTTCTGGCTGACATTAAATTGACCACATATGTTTGTTGAATAAAATTTATTGGAGGCCATTGATTTTGGCCTGAGTTCTTGTACTAAGCTCAACCAATCAAATCACAACAAACTGGAGTCACTCACACTAGATGACACATAATATGAAAAGGGGCCATTTTCAAAAACAAAAACAAAAATAAAATCCACAAAAGATTCACAGCAACTGACTAATAGAAAAGTATGCAGACTACCTGAGCTGACATGATAAAGAAGTTCCCTCTACTTTAACCCTGTGAGGAAAGTAATTTGGAGCAACCAATCCACTTTTTGCTCCTTCTTTCTGCTTTTTCAGTCCTTTTCATTTCTTTTTGTTGCCAAAATTCTTTAAAAAATTTCTTTTGATATTGGAATAACACATTTTACTTTACTTTTATTTTTTATCAGCACATGTTTACATGTTTGCAATGCAGAATGATTGCATTCCTTGAAGGAATTTGGTATGTGTACATAGCACATCCTAATTCTTTTATTCATCCCCTTTCCCTTGCCTCCCTCTATCCTCCATCCATCTCTTTATTTCCTTCCCATTTGAACAGAATTTATCTCCCTACTTCCTATTATTTATATTGTATTTTGCTTTCTTCCTTTGGTTTTCTGAGACAGAGTCTCACTTTGTAGTTCAGGCTGGCCTTGAACACACTCTGTAGCCCAGGGTGGCCTTGAACTTGCAACAATCCCCCTTCCTCAGCCTCCTCAGTGCTGGGATTACAGGTGTGCACCACCATGCCCACCTCTTTGTATTTTGCTTTTTGTCTTAGTTACATTTCTCATTGCTGGGACACAATACCTGACAACCATAAGGTAAAGGAGGAGGGCTTATTTTGGCTCGTAGTTTATAGAGATTTAAATTTAAACTCAGATGACTCCAAGGCAGTGTGGCATGACAGAGAGGCATAGCAGAGGAGAAACTGTTCATGGCAGGGCAGGCATAAAAAAAGCAATAGCAGTAAGCTTCCCTTTCCCTTTTTATTCCATTCAACTATAAACCAATTGGTTGATGCCACTAACACCTGGGTGAATTTTCTGTCTTCAGTAAATCCGTTCAACTACATCCAGAACTGTGCAAATCCAATCAGTTGGGTGTTTCTTATTCAGGTTGACACAACAGTTAACTATCCTACTCTTTATTTATACATCGGGATTTTCATATAAGAGAAATAATGCAATATTTAAGCATGTGTGACTAATTTATTTGACCTAACATTATAGTTTCAAGGTGCATCCAATTTCCTGCAAATACTCAAGTTCTTCCTTCCTTGTGGCACAGTAGTACTCCATTGGGTATAAAGATCACATTTTCTTTATCCATCCGTCAATGGACATGTAGGCCACTTTCAAGACACTCACTTATTCTGCTCAGCTCAGTAGAGCATCTTTCCTTAACATAGGTAAAACACCACCCAATTTGTTGATAATAAAAGTCAATTTGAAAATGCAGTGTGTTAAAATTTTGGATTCAGTTCTCCTCAGTAATCACCCAAGAAATAAGTGGCTGTATCATACAGTACATGAATACTTAAATTTTAAAGAAACTGTGAAATTGTTTTCTAATGTAATCATACAATTTCACATTTACATTAATAGTGTATGAGAATGCCAGTTACTTCACACCTTCACCAACCCCTGGTATTATTAATCTTTTTCATCTTAGTCATTCTTTGTGTTTTTAACTTGGATTTCTCTCGTGACAAATGATCTGTATATATACTTATTTTCCCACTGCATATTGTTCTTGGTAAAATATCTTTTGGATATCTTACCCCTTGTTTAACTGGGTTGTTTATTTTGTTATTATTGAGTCTTATGAGTTCTTTAAATGTTCTGCACATAAATCTTTCATCGTGTATAGAAATTATGAATATTTTTTCTCAAACTGTAGCTTGTTTTTTAAACTTTTGACAGTGTTTTCCAAGAGCACAAGTTTTTAATTTAATGAAGACTAATTTAACACTCTATTCTTTTATGGATTGTGTTTTGGTGTTTTGGTTTCCTGGCTAAAGAATCTTTGCCTAAGCCAAAGTCACAAAAGGTTTTCCAGTTATAATTTCTTTTACAGAACTTGCAGTTTGAAGTTTTATATTTATGATCCATTTGAGTTATTGTATGAGATGTGGGTAGTTTGTATTGGCATGTGAATATCCAATTTTTTAAAAACACTAGTGTGCATTTTGTTGAAGATTGCCATTTTCACATTAAATTATCATTACGTTGTGCCAAAAAAAGCAGTTGTCCATATATGTATGGGTGTGTTTCTCTTTTATAAAAATTAATTTCATTGGTATAATTTGCACCTTTACATGATTTATCTTGGTTCTTATTTTTTCCTCATTCCCATGCCTTCCCTTCAACCCCTCCAATAGGATTTTGGTCCTATTTTTCCATTTTCTCCTATTAATCCCATTCCCTTCTATCCTTTCCCCTAGCCCTCCCACTTCCTTCCCCTTTGCCCCTTTTCTTCCTATTTCACATTACCTATTATACATTTAGTCCTTATTTACACTTTCAATTTCTCACACCAGAGAAACTATTCAGTATTTACACGTGTGTCCTGTTTATTTCACTTAAGAGTATCGCCTCAATGTGCATCCACTTAGCTATAAATGTCTCTAATTTCTCATTTTTTATGGCTGAGTAGTACTCCATTTTATTAAAAAAAACACACATTTTCTTGATCCAGTCTCCAGTTGATGGACATTTGGGCTGTTTCCAAGTTTTAGCGATTAAAAACTGTGCTGCTATGAACATGGGTGCACATATATCACTGTGGTACGATCCTCTTAATTCTTTGGGAAAGATCCCCAGCAGTGGAATAGCGGGATCAAATGGGACTTCCAGTCCTAGCTCTTTGAGGTGTCTCCATACTGATTTCTACAGTGCTTGTACCAGTCTACACTCCCACCAGCAGTGGAGCAGGGTTCCTCTTTCCCCACAGCCCCACCAGCATTTGTTACTGGTTGATTTGATGATAGCAGCCATTCTTTCTGGAGTGAGGTGGAATCTCAGGGTTGTTTTCATTTGCATCTCTCCAATGACCAGTGATGTTGAACATGTTTTCATGTATTTATTTGCTATTTCTACTTCTTTGTCTGAGAAATGTCTGTTCATTTCGGATGCCCATTTTCGGACTGGGTCTTTAAATTTGGGAGGTCTGATGTTTTTAAGTTCTTTATAGATTTGAGATAGTAGACCTTTGTCTGAGGAAGAGCAGGTGAAGATTTTTTCCCACATTGTGGGTTGTCTCTTCACACTGCTGGTGGTTTCTCTTGCTGTGCAGAAGCTTTTTAATAAGAAGAGATCCCATTTGTTGATTGTTTGTGCTAGTTCATGGGCAACTGAGGTTTTGTTCTTAAAATCTTTTCCCACACCAATGTCTTCAAGGGTTCTACCTAACCTCTGTTCCAACTGATTCAGAGTTTCTATTTTAATATTTAGATCTTTAATCCATTTTGATTTTAGTTTACTGCATGGTGAGAGATATAGGTCTAGTTTTAATCTTTGGCAAGTTGAAGCCCAATTTTTCAGCACCATTTATTAAAGAGGTTATCTTTCCTCTAGTGAGGGTGTTTGGCTCCTTTATCGAAGATGAGATGGCTGAGCGTGTCTGGAGTTGTTTCTGCATCTTCTAATCTGTTCCACTGATCCTCAGGTCTGTTTCTATGCCAATACCATGTTGTTTTTATCACAGTAGCTTTGTAGTATAGTTGCAGGTTGAGGATTGTGATACCCCCTGCCATGTCTCTGTTACCTAGAATTGCTTTTGCTATTCTCAGTCTATTCTTGTTCCAAATGAATTTTTGGATTGTTTTTTCAAGGTCTATGAAGTATGCTGCTGGGATCTCAATTGGAATTGCATTAAATCTATATAGCAGTTTTGGAAGTATGGCCATTTTCACTATATTAATCCTTCCTACCCAGGAGCAGGGGATGTCTGTCCATTTTCTGATATCATCTTCAATCTCTCTTTTCAGAGTGCCATAGTTTTCAGAGAAGAGTTCTTTGATTTCTTTCGTTAGGATGATTCCTAGGTATTTCAGTTTTTTGGATGCTATTGTGAAAGGAATTGTTTACCCTATTTCTCTCTCAGTGAGTCTGTTGTTCATGCAGATGAAAGCTATTGATTTTTGTGTGTTGACCTTGTAACCAGCTACTTGACTGAATTTGGTTATTAAGTCTAGAAGACTTTTGGTGGAGTTCTGTGGGTCTTCCATACAGAGTATCATGTCATCTGCAAATAATGACAATTTGACTTCTTCATTTCCTTTCTTTATTCTTTTTATTTCTTTCTCTTGTCTAATTGTCATGGTTAATGTTTCCAGAACTATATTGAACAAGAGTGATGATAGTGGACATCCTTGTCTTGTTCCTGATTTGAGTGTGAAGGATTTCAGTTTTGACCATTTAGTATGATATTGACTGTTGGTTTTTCATAGATGGTTTCTATCAGTTTGAGGTAGAGACCATCTATTCCAATTTTTGTGGAGTTTTTATCATAAATGCATGTTGGATTTTGTCAAATGCTTTTTCTGCATCTATGGAGATAATCATATGGTTTTTGTCCTTGGCTCTCTTGATATAGTGTATTACATTGATTGATTTGCATATATTGAACCATCCCTGCATCCCTGGGATAAATCCCACTTGATCAAGGTGTATGATCTTCCTGATGATCTTCTGCATTCTATTTGCCAGTATCTTATTAAGGATTTTTCCATCTATGTTCATTAGTGAGATTGGCCTATAGTTCTCTTTTTCAGTTGGGTCTTTTTCTGCTTTGGTGATTAAGGTAATGCTTGCTTCCAGGAATGAATTAGGAAATATTGCTTCCCTTTCAATTTCATTGAAGAGTTTAAACAATATTGGCAATAGTTCCTCTCTAAATGTCTTGTAGAATTCAGCGGTGAAGCTATTAGGACCTGGGCTTTTCTTAGTTGGTATGTTTTTAATTATATTTTCAATTTCATTGATTGATATTGGGTCATTTAGAATTTTTAGGTCATCTTTGTTTAACTTTGGTAATTTACACACATCTAAAAATCTGTCCATTTCTTCTGTGTTTTCCATCTTATTGGTGTATAGGTTCTCGAAGTACATGTTCATGGTCCTCTGGATTTCTTCTGGGTCCATTGTAATTTCACCCTTTTCATTCCTAATTGCATGGAATTGGGCCTTTTCTTTTCTTTTTCTGATAAGATTGGCTAAGGGTTTGTCAATTTTGTTTATTCTTTCTCTTTTTCTTTTTTCCTTTGGTTCCAGGGATTGAACTCGGGTCCTTGTGCTTGCACAGCAGGTGGCAAAACCACTGAGCTAAATCCCCAGCCCTGTTTATCCTTTCAAAGAATCAACTCTTGGCTTCATTGATTTTTTATATCATTTTGTTAGTCTACATTGCAATGATTTCTGCTCTGATCTTTATAATTTCCTCCCTTGTATGAGACTTGGGTTTGTCTTGCTCTTTTTATTTAGAAGCTTGACATTCAGCATCAAGTTGTGTAATTGAGCTCACTCTGTTTTCTTAATATGAGTATTCACTGCTATGAATTTCCCTTGTAAGAATGCTTTTATTGTGTCCCATAGATTCCGATACATTGTATTGTCATTGTCACTTAATTGTAGGAACTGTCCAATTTCTTCTTTAATTTCCTCTGTGACCCATTGGTTATTCAGAAGTCTATTGTTCAATTTCCATGTGTTTATGAAATTCTTTTGTTTTCTGTTGCTGTTGATCTCCAATTTCATCAGATTATGGTCTGATAATATACAGAGGATAACCCAAATTCCTTTGCACTTACTTAAACATGTTCTTTGAGTGAGTATGTGGTCTATTTTGGAGAGCAACCCGTGTGCAGCTGAAAAGAATGTGTATTCTGATTTTCTGGGGTGGAACACTCTGTAAACATAAGTTCATTTGTTCAAGAGTTTTATTGAGTTCTAGTATTTTATTGTTTATATTTTTGTCTAGTTGATCTATTTGTGACAGTGGGTTATTGAGGTTCCCCTGTACTATTGTATTAGTGCTTATTTGAATGTTCATGTCTGTTAGTATTTGTGTTATATGGTTGGGTGCACTAGTTTTTGGTGCATATATAGTTATAATTGTCATCTCTTCCTCTTGGATTGTTCCCTTTATAAGGGTGTAGTTTCCTTTGTCTCTCTTAGTGTTGGTTTGAAATACTTGATCTGCAAAGAGGATAGCTACTCCTGCTTTTTTTCATGTTCCTGTCCCATGGAGTATTGTTTTCCACCCTTTAACTTTCAGTCTAGGAGTTTCTTTTTGAATTAAGTGTGTCTCTTGCATGCAGCATATTGTTGGATCTTGCTTTTTGACTCATTCTGCCAGTCTGTTTCTTTGATTGGTGAATTGAGACCATTAACATTGATGGTTATAACTGATATGTATTGATTTATCATCATTGTCATGACTTTTTCTTTTTGTTGGATCCTCCCCCTTTGCATTTAATTTCTTGTCATGCCTGATGGATTCATTTCACAGGGCTTCCTGGGGTTGTGACCCTCATTGTCTTTTCCTAGGATACTGTGTAAAATTTTTTGGAGTGCTGGTTTGGTATTCATGAAGTTCCTAAGTTGCTGTTTTTCATGGAAGCATCTTATTTCTCTATCAGTTTTGAAAGATAGTTTTGCAGGGTACATCAATCTGGGTTGGAGGCTGTTTTCCTTTGGGGCTTGAAATATGTCACTCCATGGTCTTCTTTCCTCGTGGGTTTGTGTTGAGAAGTCTTCTCTGATTCTGATGGGCTTTCCTTTGTATGTGATTTGTTTCTTTTCTCTAACTGCTTGTAGAATTTTGTTCTTCTGTTGGTTTTCTGGAATCTTAACAATTATATGCCTATGTGTAGATTTTTTTTGATCCAGGCTATTTGGAGTCCTATATGCCTCACTTATCTCTATGTCAAGTTCTTTTCTCCAATTTGGGAAGTTTTCTGCCATTACTTCTGTGAACAGTTTTTTATGTTGTCTGCACTCTCCCTGTTTCTTCATTGACTCTTATCAGTCTGATGTTATTATTCTTTGCATCATCTAGCAGCTGCTGGATTGATTTGTCATGGTCCCTGACTATTTTTAAGAAATTTTTCTTTTCCTAGTCATTAATTCCAATCCTATCCTCTATATCTTAAATTCTATCCTCACATTGGCTCATTCTGCTGCTTAAACTTTCAGTGGAGTTTTTAATCTCCTGGAAATGTGTTTGCATCTGTTTTATGGATTCCATTTGTTTCCTATGTTGGGATTCCATCATGTTCCTCAGCTCCTCTATTTTTTATCTGTTTCCACTATAGATTTATTAATCATGTCTTATACTGTGGGCACAATCTTTGCTGTTATCTGAGAAATTATTTCTGATTTTATTTTTTACAGGTCCTCTTTCATTGCCAGTTCACAGAATCCAGGTGGTTGAGTATCAGATTGTTCCATTTTGTTGCCCTTTGGGTTTGCCTTAGGTGATCTGGAAGTCTTGTTTTGAGACTTATTTACCTGTCTTCTCATTTAAACAGATGCAGCCTGCTGTGTCTTTGTTGAGGCAACTTTTTGCTCACCCAGTTGTCTTGAATTCTCAGCAAGCCACTGAGCAGCCTTTACTCTGCTGCTCACCAGTACCCCAATTCCTGGGTTCAGAGTGGTGGCCTTCTGGATCCCTAAGCTGACCTGTTGTCTGGGTGGGCTTCTGGCTGGGGCCTGTGTACACTTGGTATGGTATCTAGATGTGCCTCTCACTGGGGCCCCTATGTAGCTGTTGTCTGGGAGGGCCTTTGTTTGGGTGCTGTGCAGCCCAGTTTGTGTTGTCTGCACAGGCTTTGGCTAGGGTCACCATGCACTTATCAATGGCATTGACCAAGCCTCTGGGTATTGCTTATGTGCCTTTTCAGCTCTTCTCCAGGTGGGTCCCTGGCTGTGGATAATGGTATGGCAGGCCTCTGAAAAAGCCTGTGTACCTTTGCAGCTCCTCTCTGGGTGGCCGATTCTGGGCAGATGGGCAGCAGCCTCTGGGGTTGAGGCAGACCCCAGACTGAGTTCCATGTGCAGCTCTGCAGGTCTGGGTCACACAGCTGCTTCCTGGGATCTGTACCAACTCACCAGTATGGTGGGCCTCTGGAAGCCTGCACTCCCATACCTGTGTTTCTTCACTACGTATTCCATTCCATTGGTCTGTATGTTCATCTTTGTACTAATATCACAAGGCCTTGATCACTTTGGCTATAGTTACATAATGTCTTATAATTGGGTCACACTAGTCCTCCAACTTTGTTCCTTATGTAAAAATTGTTCTGTTATGTGTTCTGCATTTATATATGAATTTTAGCTTTAACTTACTTGTTACTGAAGTTTCCAGTGAGTTTCAATCTGCAAGTCCATTTTGAAAGAAGTGACTTCTTTAGAAAATCAAGTATCATGAATATGTTATATATCTCCAGTTATTTGGTTGTTTTTTAAATTTCTCTACATACAGAACTTTCTCATATTTTGTCAAATTTATCTCTGAATGTTTCATATTTTAATGCTGTTTTCAATGAAAATATTTTCAATTTCTGATGGTTTTGTGTTAGTACATAAACTCATTTTTTAGTTTCAGTAAATTTGTGTGTGTGTGCATGTGCTGTATCAGATTTTGTATATTACTGGTCATTACATCTGTGAATAAGGACAGTTTCAGCTTTTCCTTTTTAGTCTATATGTCTCTTATACTTTTTCATTTTGGGGGGGAGCTCTTGTTACCCTATCTGATACCCTCTAGTACAGTGCTGAATAGAAATGGTGAGAGAAGATATTCTTGTTGTCTTCCTGATCATATTCCCACAGCATCCTTTGTTTTGTTTGCCTCCTCCCCATGCCTGAAACCCCTACACTATGCTATTTGAGCCTACCCAGAAGTAGGCTGAGTTACTTTCCTTTGACCAGGAAGCAGTTTTACTGGGAAGCCTGCCTTAGTTCATATGTTAGAGATGCATGGAAGATGCTCTTGTCTTCAATAAGGAAGCCCTGCATAACATTAGAAAAGGCAAACCTGTGCTTTATCCAGAACACAAGTTAAATGAAAAAATGATCAATAGTCTGATCAATAGTAAATACCACAAAGGACTTTAAATTACAGAGGAGGAAATAATGACTGTGATCTTTATGGCACTTTCTCACACAGTGCTGATGGCCAGTTGGTGCTGTGCATTTTCCTTTTGGGAGTAGCAGATGGGTGTTTGTTGTTTCAAAACATCAGGAATGAAGGCTGGGCTTTTCAGTCCCTCTGTTGTGCTCAAATGTCCTTCTCCTACAAACTCTTTCTCTTGAAGGTAGATGGTAGGCTCTAGGGAGCTACTCAGAGTAGCTACAATGCCATTGCTTCATTTTCCATTCTCTGTACATTTGTTTAAAGATTCTTGGTCACTTCAAAATCTAATTTCTTACTCATTTCTGCTTACTCACCAAAATTTCTTTTTATATTGTTAGTATGGTATTTGAACCAAAGAAAAGTGATAAAAGGCAAAATGAAGCTTATTCTGGTAGTCAAAGGAAATGAAGAAATATAATCTCAGTTGAAAAACTCAAAAGTGCTTTTGAAATCTTTTTGGAACTCTTGGTGAAATATCAATATTCTTCTTCAGTAACTTCATACTTAAAAGGAGAGATTGAACTCTATAATTTAACTGCCAAATCCAGCATTCATATCCATCTGGACAGTTTTAAAAGGATCTTTGAGCCAGTCAGAATTGGCAGTTGGTTGTACAATCACACCTGCATATGGTGCAGGATTTACTTTTTAATGGGCAACAGTTAGAGCATGAAAGAATTGCATGATGTGCCTTCACAGAGAACCCACCCTTTAACATGTTTACACGTGTGAGTAATTACATTATATTTTAAAGCTCGCTGCTAACAAGCCTTTGTTCTTTATTTCCTATAAATCAAATTAGTTGGGGATAGAGTTCATTTTGAAGTTATTTGGAAAATATTTGGGTATTCTAAACTTTCCTTTGTACCAAAGATTTGCTAAGTTATAGAAAAGCCACAAACCTCCACAACAAGTGAAGGAAAAATGCATAAAACCAACAACAAATTAAATATGTTAAACACCTGCACTATAGGAGAGTGGAAGTAATCTTATGTTTCTAAGTGCAAGTCAACCCCTACAATCATTTAGCTCCAACTTACTGTATCTGAAGATAATCTTTAATGCTTGTACATCCAAGGAGAATCCAGGCTTCAAAAAATTCCATTTGTCTCAGTCCAATTTAGGCTACCAAGTCTGTTCTTGTATTGCCCTCAAAAGTGAAAAACTCACTGTATATTACCCCATCTCCTGGAATAGAGCTGCTCTATAATGGGGTTACTCTTTGAGATAATCTTCAAGGGAAGCAAAGGTAATTGGGAAGGGAGCTTCCTTACTTGGGAGAGCCCAAGTGACAAACTGTCTTCAATTACCTTCTCTCTATCTCATTTACTGATAATAGAGCCACGTTTGGTACAGACAATGAGATAATCTATTTAAGAAATACTTGGGACAGTTCTTTTAAGGGTGGTCCTCTGACTCTGGTTACTCTGCTTCTTTAAAATAATAGTCATTATGATGAATGTAACTGTATTGTATGCCTAAAATGTACCAATAAACTTAATGAAAAAAAATAGTTGTTGTGTTAAAATCCTATATTGTGTGGTCATTAGTGCCTGTGTAGGAGATTCCATCTAATTAGCTTTTGCATAATACTTTAGTAACTTCCAAACACCAACAAGGAAAGGGGACATCCAAAAACATAGAAAATTTTAAAAATTGTATTTGCAGTGCAGGGTAGATAGAATGTCTGTAGGGGACTTTTGTCTCACATGTGAAGGGAATCTGGGGCCGTGGGTTGACCTTGCTTGGCCTTTCCTTTTCCTCCCTCCCTCAATCATCCTCATCTTTCCCTTTTTCTATTTTCCTATCTACCCTCTTGCTGAAACATTAGCTGTTCACACCAAAAGCTACCCTCTGTGTGTAGACAATACTTTGAAATGATCAGAAATATCTAATGTAAAAGACTTTTATTATCAAAAATCATCATTTGAAAATAAAATCATATTTTGAGTAAATTTAGATCTCATTATTTGGTGTATATAACACTGATATGTATCATTTGGATTTGGCTCCAGAAATGAATAGGAACAAATCATTTTACAATATTTTTGTTTTTGTTTTTGTTTTTTTGGTACTGGGGATCCAACTCAGGACCTTGAGCTTGTGAGGCAGGTGATGGAACCACTGAGCTAAATCCCTGGCCCCATTTTACAATATTTTTTAACCAGGCAGTGAAGAAATCATTCTTACCTTTGCAAATGTGAAGGTCTTTTAAGACTTGTGTAACATGAATGTTCATACACTACATTTTATAATTATCAAAATAAGAGTCGATCGCTCCAGTCCAGGAGGAATGTGTATTGATGAGAAGGGTAGGAATAACATTTAGAAAAAGAGCTGCTCTTAACTAGCATCATAAAATTGGATTGAATAGTAATTTTCTTATGACTAAATTTTTGTATCTGGTAATGAAAAAAATCCAATTCTTTTTTTTTTAATCCAATTCTTAAATGGAAGACAAGGGGACAAGACTATGCAAAACACAGTTTAATTTTCTCAACTCATGAACAGCCAATGCTTGAAAAGGCATGAATTTATACTTTAAGTAGACAGATCAACCAGAGTTCAGTAATAGAGAACAAAACTAGTCTAGCTGCTTTAAAAGGAATAACTGTAAATGTTCACAACATGGGCAGGAAGGTTGTGTTCAGACTGCATAGATGACTTGAACAGCACAGCAGTATCTGCCCACGAAAGGAACTTTTCTCTCCAAAAGCATGTCCTCAGGTACCAAGGATTAGAGTTTCCTAACTGTAGGCTCAACGTCCACAACATTTGGGTTGAGATTCTCCATTGCCATGGATGCCCCACCTCTTGATACCTGTGGAGCAGCTAGAGATGCACCTCTGAGCTGCTGCTTCAGGGAAACCACAACCACATACCAGCCCGGGTCCAACTCTTCTTCACATATGCCTTTATAATCATCCTTTGATACATTTACTTGGAAGAAGTTAGGTCATTTGAAAACATAAATTAGCTGGAAAATGTTATTTTGTGCCCAGTCTCTAGCATGACATAAGAGAGTGGTTTTCAGACTTGCTGTATATCAGAATATTTGGGCAGCTTCTAGCATCCAAACACCCAACCTACACCTTATAACAAGTGCTCTTGGCTTACGAGTAGTTTATAAGTCAACTGTAAGCTGACAATACCCTAAGTTGAAAATGTATTTAATCTATCTAGCCTCCAAATATCATACCCTAGCAGCATGGCCCACCACAGGGGGTCAGTTCTTTTCCTTTGAGACTATTTGTAGAGACCTGAGGCTTAAAGCCTGACATCTCAAGAGGTAATCACACCACATATTGTTAGCCCAAGGAAAGATGCAAATTCAAACTTTGAAGTATGGTTTTTACTGTGCACATTGCTTTGTACAAATGTAAAATTGAAAAATCCCAAGTCAAACTATCATAAGTCAGGCACAATTAGTAAGTTGAAGTCTCTGGGGATTCTGTATTTTTTTTTTTTTTTGTCTTTAAACACATGAGGTGAATCCAATGTGCAGCCAGTGCTGAACCAGAGATGCAAAAACATGGCTTCTCAAAATTGATTATACACATGAATAAGCTGAGCATTGTGTAAATGCAGCATCTGATTCAGTTGGTTTGAGTTAGAGCCCGAGATTCTGCATTTCTGAAAGCTTCTGAGAAGCTTTCAGGTTACACCAATGCTGCTGCTGAGTATATTTTCAACACAGAGAGATAGTAGTAGTTCTCAATCTTCAGAATCATCTAGAGCAGTGATGACAAAACTTTTAGAGCTCTCCATACAAACAACCTGCTGCAGCACTTGTGCTGTAGGTTTGCCCTGTCTGAGGGTTTGTTAAAACATAGACTGCTATGATCTACCTAGGAATCTCTGATTCAGTATGTTTAGGAAAATTTGAATTTCTCATAAGTTTTATGTGATGTTGATGCTGCTTTTTAAGCAACCACACCACAAAGGCAAAGCCTGCTTACAGGGCATTTGAATGGAGGTGAGTGAGCCAATGTCTGCAACAAGTGGCTACCAAGCGGCATTAGCAATGAATTCAATGACATTTGGATCCAACCAACTGAGGGGTCTCAGAAGAGAATAAAATGAAATTACTTATAACAAAGCCAGGTGCCTTTATTGATTTTTCTGCCATCCATGAATTTCTGATGAGAGAGCTGAGGATACCTCAGGAAGAAGATGTAACTGAATGGCAGAAGCAAGGAGAAGAAAAGAGAGAACATAAAACTGGTATTGAGCAATAGTAGTCTTCCAATGATGTGTTTAATTGTTAATTACTGTGTCAAGTAAAGTTTTATTCAGAATCACTGTTTGAAACCATTGCTTGCACTTTAACCCAATAACTAGAATCTCCTCCCTTCTTCCTTTTCTCCATTATATTCACAGGCACTGGACCCCTGAGATAAAGGTCCAATCATCCCCTATGGTAACTGCATGAACTAAATGAACCTGAGTATACTATCATGATTTGAGGCTCTGTGGCCTCAGTTTGTGAGGAATTTGCATCCCAAGTACCTGGACTTAAGATGCAATAATCTCCAATAATAAAGGATGAAAGAACTTCACGTAGGAATAAAGTTTGAGTAGTAATTTCCGATTCATTTAAAAGTTGGATTTTTAAAAAATTTTTGTTTTTTTAAGAGTATGAGGTCACCATGCAGGTATGGTTGATTAAATCACTGGTTGCAGGTAGTTAACTCATTCCCCACCTCCTCTCCCCTCTCTGGAGGTTGAGATGAGCTAAAAACCTAACCTGGGAACCATTATTCTTTCTGGTAACCAGACCTCATCCTGAAACTAGAGCTGTGTCAAGAGTCACTTCACCTTATTAGAACAGAAGTTAAGTGTATCACCCATACCACTCAGGAAATTCCAAAGGGTTGGAGGAGTTTAAGGCCAGGAACTGGGCACTAACACCAAATATCTTGGTGGTATGTAGATCCTATCTATGATACCACAGGGTCTGCAGGCCATGTAGTACTTGAAATCAGGTTTGAAAGGCAAGTTGTGGACAATAATATAATTAAAAGTAAAATGATGTGTGATCTTCAAATAACAGGCCCAACATATTATAGACATTTGGAAAAGAAAGTCATCAGTCATCCAGGGCTAGAACAGCCTGAATCAAAACAACCTTAAAGTGGGTGTAGAGTTATCACACTTACTTGGTGCCAGGTTAGGCACAAATGCAAAGAAAGCTCACTTCTGACCTGAGGATGGTAGAGAAAAAGGATGGTGGCAAAATTAGAAATTGAATCAGATGACCAGAATTCAACCTCCTCATTTCCAGACTGCATCCCAAACTTGGCAGGAGGTAAACACAACATGAGAGAGGAGGGAACTTTAGGATTTAGGAACATTGGGCGAGTGACAGTGAGAGGTTCTGACCTTATCTCCCTAGTCAGAGTGAAGAGTAACCTATGTCCTGTTGAGAAAACCCAGCCTATGGCTTGGCACCATCACAAGCTAACATGGAGGTGGGGTGCCAGTGTTAGAGAGCAAAGGTAAGGAAAGAGCATTTCAGAAGACCACACCTTTATGGAATGTGAAAGAGCCCAGGAAGGGCCTGTCTTGTCTGTGAGGGGTCATGAGTGCTCTAACTTAAACATAGGTGATTAAGGTATAGCAAAACTACCTGGGGAAGTGGGTGTGACCTGTTAATTACAAGATCCTAGGCATTTGTGCAGAACAATACCCAAAGCCTTTGCACATGGACTTCTCATGAGAACTCCAGTAGGTTTTCAAGAGGATGCCCTAGATCTGACATCAGCCTGAGGTGTGAGATCCCAGCACTGCCTCTCAGGAACTGTACAGTTTCCTCAAGATTTGGACAGATTTGGCTTTCCTCACAATAGCCCACCATGCTTTCTCCTTTTATCTTGTTTTTTTTTTCTTCTTTTACTCAGTCTAAGCTCACTCTGCAAAGTCAGTTTCTCTCTCCCTCTTCACTTTTAGTTTTCAAATAAAATTTGCTACCAACTTTTGCTCATTTCATTCCATTTTTTGTTTGAGAAGAACCTGGAATCTAACTCCAGAAGGAGAGGCGAGCAATCCAGAATCTAGTAACATTCAGTTGGTGAGCCACTTTTAGAAAAAGCTACCTGATAACAGAACAGTCACTGGAGGTGCTCCCAAAACCAAGATGAGGAACCATGACTCAGTCCATCCACAGGACAGGTTCACTTCCTTACAGAAGAATAATTTTGAGGTCAAGCCAATGAGAGGCATTTTAAAATGCTGTTAGGCAGCATTTTAAAAGCACACACTCAGAACCACCTGGTTCCACACTACAAAGACACAGAGGACACCGGACCACCACATCATGGTACTGGGTCCTGCCACTCCTGGCCCAGAGGTAGGGGCTTCTGAGCTGCCGTCCCACTGCTCCTGGTCCAGAGGAAGGGGCTTCCTGGCCACCATCCCTCCCACTGCACCCGGCCAAGAGGTAGGGGCTACTGAGCCACTGTCCCACTGCTCCTGGTCCAGAGGAAGGGGCTTCCTGGGCACTATCCCTCCTGCTGTCCCCAGCCCAGAGGAAAGGGCTTTTGGGCCACCTTCTCTCCCGCTGCTCCCAGCCCAGAGGAAGAGGCTTCTGGGCCACCATCCCTACCACTGCTCCCAGTCCCTGGCCCACCTCTCCCAGCTCAGAGGAGGTATCCTCACAGGCGCCAACAGCACCCACCTGCCCCGCCCCCAGTCGAAATGAGAAAACACATAAATAAGTCTCAAAACCAGACTTCCAGATCACCTACAGCAACCCCAAAGGGAAATGAGATGGAACACTCTGGTACTCAACCACCTGGACCCACTGAACTGGCAACAAAAGGGGATCTGGAAAAAATGAAATCAGAAATAATTTCTCAGATAACAGGAGAAATTGTGCACCTAGTGCAAGACATGATTAATAAATCTAGAGAGGAGCTCAGGAACATGATGGAATCCCAACATAAGAAACAAATGGAATCCATAAAACAGATGCAAATAGATTTCCAGGAGATGAAAAACTCCATTGAAAGTCTACACAGCAGAATGAGCCAATGTGAGGACAGAATTTCAGATATAGAAGATAAGATTGCAATCAATGACCAGGAAAAGAAAAACTACTTCAAAATTACAAGGGAAAATGAGAAATCAATCCAGCAGCTGTTAGATGATGCAAAGAAGAATGACATAAGACTGATTGGAGTCAATGAAGAAACAGGAGAGAGTGCAGGTGACATAAAAAAAACTCTTCACAGAAATAATGGCAGAAAACTTCCCAAGCAGGGCAAAAGAACTTGACATACAGACAAGTGAGGCATATAGGACTCCAAATAGCCTGGGTCAAAAAAAATCTATACATAGGCATATAATTGTTAAGATTCCAGAAACTCAACAGAAGAACAAAATTCTACAAGCAGCTAGAGAAAAGAAACAAATCACATACAAAGGAAAGCCCATCAGAATCACAGCAGACTTCTCAACACAAACCATCAAGGCAAGAAGAGTTTGGAGTGACATATTCCAAGCCCTAAAAGAAAACAGCCTCCAACCCAGATTGATGTACCCTGCAAAACTATCTTTCAAAATTCGTGGAGAAATAAGATACTTTCATGACAAAGAACACCTTAGGAACTTTGTGAATACCAAACCAGCACTCCAAAAAATTTTACACAATATCCTAGGAACAGACATTGAGGATCACAGCCCTATGAAGCAAAGCAGAATGAACCCATCTGGCATTACAAGAAATTAAATGTAAAGGGGGAGAACCCAACAAAAAGAAAAAGTCATGGCAATGATAAGTCAATACATTTCAGTTATAACCATCAACATTAATGGTCTCAATTTACCAATCAAAAGAAACAGACTGGCAGAATGGGTCAAGAAGCAAAATCCAACAATATGCTGCATACAAGAAACACACTTAATTCAAAAGGAAACTCATAGACTAAAAGCTAAAGGATGGAAAACCATACTCCAAGCAACGGGAACCCGAAAAAAAGCAGGAGTAGCTATCCTCTTGGTAGATCAAGTAGATTTCAAACCAACACTGATTAAGAGAGATGAAGAAGGACACTAAATCCTTGTAAAGGGAACAATCCAAGAGGAAGAAATGGCAATCATAAATATCTATGCACCAAACACTAGTGAACCCAACTATATAAAACAAATACTGACGGACATGAAAAGTCATATATGCACTAATACACTTGTAGTGGGGGACCTCAACACCCCACTGTTACAAATAGATAGATCAACTAGACAAAAAATAAGTAATGAAATACTAGAACTCAATCAAAATCTTGAACAAATGAACTTAACAGATGTTTACAGAGTCTTCCACACCACAAAATCAGAATACACATTCTTCAAAGCTGCACATGGGTCATTCTCCAAAATAGACCACATACTTGCTTATAGAACATGTTTAAGTAAGTGCAAAGGAATTGAAGTTATCCCCTGTATATTATAAGACCATAGTGCGATGAAATTGGAGATCCATAGCAAAAGAAACTCAAAAAATTTCATAAACATGTGGAAATTGAACAACACACTTCTGAATAACCAATGGGTCACAGAGGAAATTAAAGAAGAAATCAGACAGTTCCTTCAATTAAATGTCAATGGCAATACAACATATCAGAATCTATGGGACACAATGAAAGCAGTCTTACGAGGGAAATTCATAGCAGTGAAATCACATATTAGGAAAACAGAATGAGCCCAATTAAACAACCTGATGCTGAACCGCAACCTTCTAGAAAAAGAAGAGCAGGACAACCCCAAAGCTCATACAAGGGAGGAAATTATAAAGATCAGAGGAGAAATCAATGCAATGGAGACTAAGAGAATGATACAAAAAATCAATGAAGCCAAGAGTTGGTTCTTCGAAAGAATCAACAAAATTGACAAACCCTTAGCCAACCTTATCAGAAAAAGGAAGGAAAAGGTCCAAATCCATGCAATTAGGAATGAAAAGGGTGAAATTACAACAGACCCAGCAGAAATCCAGAATATCATCAATACCTACTTCCAGAACCTATACGCCAGTAAGATGGAAAACAAAGAAGAAATGGACAGATTCCTAGATACATACAAATTACCAAAGTTGAACAAAGAAGACCTAAAAATTCTAAACAACTCAATATCAACCAATGAAATTGAAAACATAACTAAAAACTTATCAACTAAGAAAAGCCTGGGCCCTGATGGCTTCACTGCTAAATTCTACAAGACATTTAGAGAAGAACTATTGGCAAGAATGTTTAACCTCTTCAATGAAATTGAAAGGGAAGTAATACTCCCAAATTCATTCCTGGAAGCAAGCATCACCTTGATCCCCAAAGCAGAGAAAGACCCAACTGAAAAGGAGAGCCATAGGCCAATCTCACTAATGAACATAGATGCAAAAATCCTTAATAAGATACTGGCAAACAGAATGCAGAAGATCATCAAGAAGATCATACACCCTGATCAAGTGGGATTCATCCCAGGATGCAGGGATGGTTCCACATATGCAAATCAATCAATGTAATACACTATATCAATAGAGCCAAGGACAAAAACCATATGATTATCTCCATAGACATAGAAAAAGCATTTGACAAACTCCAATATGGATTTATGATAAAAACCCTACAAAAAATTGGACTAGATTGTCTCTACCTCAAACTAATAAAAGCCATCTATGAAAAATCAAGAGCCAATATCATACTAAATGGTCAAAAACTGAAACCCTTCACACTAAAATCAGGAACAAGACCCGGATGTCCACTATCACCACTCTTGTTCAATATAGTTCTGGAAACATTAGCCAAGGTAACTAGACAAGAGAAAGAAATAAAAGGAATAAAGATAGGAAATGAAGAAGCCAAACTGTCATTATTTGCAGATGACATGATACTCTATATAGGAGACCCCAAGAACTCCACCAAAAGTCTTCTAGACTTAATAACCAAATTCAGTCAAGTAGCTGGTTACAAGGTCAACACACAAAAATCAATAGCTTTCCTCTCCACCAATGGCAGACTCACTGAGAGAGAAATAGGGCAAATAATTCCTTTCACAATAGCATCCAAAGAACTGAAATACCTAGGAATCATCCTAACGAAAGAAATCAAAGACCTCTTCTCTGAAAACTATGGCACTCTGAAAAGAGAGATTGAAGATGATATCAGAAAATGGACAGACATCCCCTGCTCCTGGGTAGGAAGGATTAATATAGTGAAAATGGCCATACTTCCAAAACTGCTATATAGATTTAATGCAATTCCAGTTGAGATCCCAGCAGCATACTTCATGGACCTTGAGAAAACAATCCAAAAATCCATTTGGAACAAGAAGAGACCAAGAATAGCAAAAGCAATTCTAGGTAACAGAGACATGGCAGGGGGTATCACAATCCTCAACCTGCAACTCTACTACAAAGCTACTGTGATAAAAACAGCATGGCACTGGCAAAGAAACAGACCTGAGGACCAGTGGAACAGATTAGAAGATGCAGAAACAATGCCAGACACACTCAGCCATCTCATCTTTGATAAAGGAGTGAAATACCCTCACTGGAGGAAACATAGCCTCTTTAGTAAATGGTGCTGGCAAAATTGGGTTTCAACTTGCCAAAGATTAAAACTAGACCTATATCTCTCACCATGCAGTAAACTAAAATCAAAATGGATTAAAGATCTAAATATTAAAGTAGAGACTCAGAACCAGTTGGAACAGAGGTTAGTTAGAACCCTTGAAGACATTGGTGTAGGAAAAGATTTTATGAACAAAACCTCAGTTGCCTGTGAACTAGCACAAACAATCAACAAGTGGGATGTCTTCTTATTAAAAGGCTTCTGCACAGCAAGAGAAACCACCAGCAGTGTGAAGAGACAACCCACAATGTGAGAAAAATTCTTCACCTGGTCTTCCTCAGACAAAGGTCTACTATCTCGAATCTGTAAAGAACTTAAAAAGATTAGACTTCCCAAATTTAAAAACCCAATATGAAAATGAGCATCTGAAATGAACAGACATTTCTCAGACAAAGAAGAGGAAATAGCAAATAAATACATGAAAAAATGTTTAACATCACTGGTCATTGGAGAGATGCAAATGAAAACAATTCTGAGATTCCACCTCACTCCAGAAAGAATGGCTGCTATCATTAAATCAACCAATAATAAATGCTGGCGGGGCTGTGGGGAAAGAGGAACCCTTCTCTACTGCTGGTGAGAGTGTAGACTGGTGCAACCACTGTGGAAATCAGTATGGAGATACCTCAACGAACTAGGACTGGAAATCCCTTTTGACCCTGCTATTCCATTACTGGGGATCTTCCCCAAAGAATTAAAAGAATCATACCACAGTGATATATGTGCACCCATGTTCATAGCAGCACAGTGTGTGATAGCTAAAACTTGGAACAGCCCAAATACCCATCAACTGCTGACTGCATAAAGAAAATGTGTTTTTTTAAATAAAATGGAGTACTACCCAGCCATAAAAAATGAGAATTTAGAGACATTTATAGCTAAGTGGGTGCACATTGAGGTGATACTCTTAAGTGAAATTAATAGGACACACATGTATAAATACTGTATGGTTTCTCTGGTGTGAGTAACTGAAAGTGTAAATAAGGACTAAAAAGTATAATAGATCATCTGAAATAAGAAGAAAAGGGGCAATGGGGAAGGAAGTGGGAGGGATAAGGAAAAGGATAGAAGGGAATGAGATTAATATGAGAAAATGGAAAAATAGGAACAAAATCTTTGTAAATAAGGAGGAATGGAGAGGTTGAAGGGAGGGCTGGGCAAGGGTGAAAAATAAGAACCAAGAGAGATTGTGTAAAGGTACAAATTTCCAATGATGAATGTCATTATATTGTATACCTAAAATGTACCAATGATTAGAATGAATAATCAATAATGCAAAATAGGAAGAAAACATCCCAAGGGGTAGGGGTAGTGGGAGGGGCAGGGGAAAGGAAAGAAGGGAAAGGAAAAATGATGAGAAATGGAAAAAATGGAAATAAAGTCTTTGTAAATAGGGAAGAGTGGAGGGGGTGAAGGGAGGGCTAGGAATGGGGAAAAATAAGAACCAAGATGCATTATGTATAGGTAAAATTCCCAATGAGAAATATAATTGTGTTGTATACCTAAAATGTACCAATAAAAGAATTTAACAACAACAGCAAATAAAGTACACACTCAAAGAGATAGAGCATGGGTCCCCAAGAAGGATATGAGTATTTTGTGGAGTGAAAAATCTGTAGAAAGTTTTGACTTTGTTTAGCTGAGAAAGGCAATAGCCCACCCTCAGGAATAAAGATAATGGCTGAATTCACAGGTGAAAAGGTACCCATTTGATAGGAGAAGGCAGGGACTCAGTTATTGTATTTCTACCTTTGACCTCATCAACTAAGCTAATTTATGGATTTAAAGTATTTTAAAGGGAGTTTGGTGTGTTGGGCCTGGAAGAAAAGAAACCTAATGAGTACAGGCATGTATAATCCTAGGTAACTTTGCACCCTGAAGCTACTGTTTTCTTAAAGGTACACTTTTAAAATCACAATTTTCCTTGTTTCTTTTCTACCTATCATAATTTTGTCTACCCTACCTCTTGTATCTTCAGCACAGGCTCAGGAATGGATGGAGGACACCTGGGAGGCAAGACCTTGAGTGACTGAAGAACTCTCCAGAAACTAGACCTCAGCCAGAAGTAGTCACATAGCAGCCCAGGATGTCTAGTAACAATCCAAAGGTCACTCAAGGGAGTTAGGTGATTTCAAATTCAGAGGAAACAATATACAGTGGATCCTCAAGTTACAACTAGCCTGACATAGGAACAACTTGGGTTATGACTGGAATTTTAGTTTTAACTTACAAACCAAGTCTTGAGTTATGACCCAAATGCTGGCCACTTTTGCTTCCAGATGGTCTCAGATACAGATTTAATTCTTAAAGAGTTCTGGAAGGAACATTATAACATCCTTTCCTGTGTGGAGTTAATTGAGAAATCCTGGGTCAGTGTCTCTGTACGGACACTGAGATCTCCCTGTACACAAGGGAGAGACTTTGAAGGCTGTGCAGAGGAGCCTGAGCCTTCAATTGACTAACCTGAGTTAAAACCAGCCCTCAAGAGCAAATTGAGTTTGTAAGTCAAGGGTCCACCATAATTCTAAAAGAATCATGTGGATAAGATGGTCATCCATATAAAAGTAAAAGCTGAAGCTTTGCTGCTGAATGACAACCCCGAGGGGCAGTGTCAGATGAGCCAATGTTGTGGGAAGAAGTGTGGCTGTCAAAGACAGAAAGGCCACCACAGGAAGCCTTTCCCTCACCACCGTGGTGTAGGACACTGAGCTACTCAAAGGCAGGATAGCAGTTTGTGATTTACAGAGATGTTGTTGAAAGTGGTTCTTAGTGATATCCAAAAGCTATTACCAATTCACTCTTCACACATCAGATGCTGGGAGTTGTTATCAACACTATGCGGCAAGAAAACTTGGTTAAAAAACACCACTTCTGCATTTTATCAGTGTATGTTTGGTTAATGATGTTTAAAGAGGAGAGAAGAGCAGTGTTCAAGGCAGGTGAGTGCATACATAGCAGCCAAGGGAGAAGAGAGCTTTTAAGAGAAAGTGATGTGAGTTTAAGGGTACTTAAGAGGTACAGTGAGAGGAACCAAAATAAAAAATGAGAGGGGAAAGTAAAAGTCACTTCTGTTCAAATGAGAAGTTCTGCAGTAAATAAAGAAAGTGCATTTCAAAGGGATTAGAGAAAGCTTTTGAATTATTAGTAACTTAGTATTTATTTCAGTGGTTCCTCATAAGTTAGGTCCTCATCAGTAGGGTCCACATGTAGGAGTTGTAGGAGGAATGAGCACACATGCAAGAAAAATGGGGTGTGTTGGAGGGAGTGCAGAGAGCAGGGGCTCAGGGAGGTGGTAGCAAATGAAGAGGATCTCCTCTCTTAAAACAGTGGAAGGAGGAAGAGCAGGGTAGAATTTCACACCACAAGCCTTGGACAGAGAGGCAGCCATTCCTTAGCCTTAAAACTGTTGGCATGTTGGGCTAGATTATTTTTTTGTATGGAGAGCAATCCTGTGCTTGTTCAACAGCATTTTTGACCTCTAAAGTTTCAATAACAGCAGCAAGCCTCCAGTTGTGACTATCAAAATGTCTGCAGACATTTCAAATGTCTTCTGGGGCAGGGAAGGGGTCACATTTCCTTGATTAAGAACCACTAGGCTAGAGAAACAGAGAGGAAACTGCTTCCATATACCAGAGCCTCTAAACTTAGGTGAGTTTACATGGACAAGAAGGAATAGGTATTGGGCTGAGAGGAAGTGGAAAAGGGGCTTGAAACCCTCTAGGAAAACCTTTTGCCCCCTTCAGTGGCCTCTCAGTGCAGGAGGGTCACAGAGTCTGGTTAGAGTGATATTCTTTCTTAGGAAGACAGACACAAATGTGGCAGAACCCTTGCCACTACTGCATAGGCTCTGGTACAGAGACTTATAGTTGATACATCTCTGCTCTTATAAAATTATGGAGTCTATTTCTCAAGTTCAAAAGGTTTGTGGGATGTTTACAGTAAATTATTGCAGCCACTGACATTTAAAATCATACATGAAAGGGCTGGAGGAGGGTGTGGGATGCCACAAAGTGGGTTCTCATGACCTGTTTGAAACCCCAAGGCCACCTGTCACATGGCTTGGGATGGAGAGTGTGGTCAGTGGTCAAGGCAGGCCTCTCTGGGGAAGCACAGCTAGTGTCTGTGTACTCAGGGAAGATTTGTGGGTGAAGGTAGGAAGACTTAAATAAACTGATGGCTATAGAACCCCTCTTTTCTAAATTAAACTGAGAAGAGCAATAAGTTTACCACTTGTTGGTATAGCTAAGTGACAGAAGGCACTATGAGGCCAAGAGTTATTGTTTCTTCCATATCTTCTTTCCCAAATCCCTCCTAGTTTCTCTTCCTAGATGCCATAGAATGATTGGTAGTAAGTGCCATCAGGTTCTCATTTCTTCATATATTAGGCATCTATAGGAGCAAAACTACAACTTTTCTCTCACCTTAGTAATACACAAAATAGGGCTCAGAAACTTTCCCTACCTTAGATAAAGCTGTATATGCTGTTGTTTAGTTTGATATGTTATTGCAGGAGTACCAAGCCAGTGCCATTAAAATGGGCCCATCTGTGGAGAAAATTGAGGAAGTTTATTTTATTTGGTTTTTTTTGGTACCGGGGATCGAACTCGGGTCCTTGTGCTTGGGAGGCAAGTGGCGGAACCATTGAGCTAAATCCCTGGCCCGAAAATTGAGGAAGTTGAAACCCTCCTCTTCTGGTGATTCTGGTCAAGGGGAGTTTTCCTGTCTGCTTCATGAAAGAAAATATCTCCAAGAAAATGAAATAGAGCTCCTGAGAATAATGCCTCTCCCCTGATGAGGTATATTCAAATTGCCACTCAGGAGGAAAGTTTATTTTTCCAGAATCTTCATTATATTATCACTCTTACAACTTGCAAGTAACCTCTTCTGATGACACAAGAAAGGGTCCTCTAGTGGGTTTACTCATGCATTCTTTCTTTTCACCTGTATTGATTGAGCACCCAGCACTGTTTTCAACTCTAAGGATAAGCAATGAATAAAACCTGGAATGTTCTGCCCTTCTGGATTGTGTTGGGAAGACATGGTGCTAATTTCATTCTGCTGGGAAAAGCTTTTAGTCTTTAGGCTGCTATTATTCATAAAATAAAAGGCAAAGACTTCAGTTTAAGGCCTATTATATCACTAATACATACCAGTTTGTGAGTCAGTCGATGGCAGTGTGTCAAAACACTGAGTTAATGCTATGAGCTGAATTGGGTCATCCCTCCAAAAAACTTCTTCACATTGACATCAGAATGTGATGGAATTTCAAGATAGGTTCTTCACAGAGCTGATTAAATCAAAATCATGTCATTAGGACAGGCCCCATTTCAGTAGGACTGATGTTCTCACAAGCAGAGGAGATTTGGACACAGATTAGATCCAAAAGGTAGTAGATGTGAAGAGAGAGAGAGAAGACGGCCATCTGTAAGCCAAGGTTGGTTTTCAGAAGGAACCACCTGGCCTATACTTCAGTCTTCATTTCTAGTTCCACAACTGTGAGAAAATAAGTTTCTGTTGTTTAAGCCCCCTAATCTGTGGTGCTTTCTTGTGGCAGCCAAACACAGTCTATATCAAGACTCACACACTTTTTAAAAGACACATAGGCCTAGACTAAACTCCCACAAATTGAATGAGAATCTTTAGACATTTGAGCCCAGGCCATGTAAAAATAATTAAAAGTTGTTCCAGTGTTCCATATGATGGCACCAATGTCAGAGACGTACTGTGAAGCATTGGCCTGTTCACCCTGTTGATATTCTTTGACCTTCCCAGATCATATCATTAAAGCTCATGGAGATATCTACTGCACCTTCCCCTTGTGCCCCATGCTGACTAAAACACAGAGATGAAGGGGCAGCCTTTCCTGAGGTGTCCCCTGTCACAAGTCATTGACCACTTCATAGGTTTCCCAGTTTCCTTTTGAAAGAGGCAAAAAAATAGTGCACTGCTTACTAACTAGGGATGTTTTGAAATTTAATGACCTCTTGCTAAAGATCTTCATAATATGCTATTTAAAAGATATGTTCTTACTTTGTAGTCCAGACTACCCTTGAATATGCTATATGGCCCAGGTTGCCCTTGAACTCATGATCTTCCTGCCTCAGCCTCTCAAGTGCTGGGACTACAGGAGTACTGGGTCTACAGGCATATGCCACCATGCCTGACTTCATGAAGTCTTTTGATGAAACAAACTCCCTAGCTACAAAGTGTTGTTAAATATGACTCCAGATAGCTCTATTTCCTTTTTGTGCAAATTAAGTATCATTTTTATCCACCTGGCAAAGTACTGAGATGGTGGCAAGATTATTCAGGGGTTCTGTAGGTGTTCCTGCTACTACCACCCTATTCATCTCTATTTTCCTTGCCTCAGGTGTTTTGGTGTTTTCTTGTCAGAAAATCCCACTAGTATAATTTCACATTAATCACCTCCTTGACTCTTGTGTGCTATTATTCTGGTGAGATAATACTATGTTGATATAAACATTAGTGAACTAATTAGCTTTAACATTGTTTTATCTACTGCCATCTTCTTGGAGCAGAGCCCTAAGGGAATGTACAAGCAGGTCAGCTCAGAGTGGAAAGGAGGGAAAGTTACCCAGAAGTCACAATTATCCAGGAACACTGAGTTATTCAGAAGCCACAGTAAAAAGATCAGGCAGAGAGAGAGGATGTTAGGTAGAAAGGGGCAGGCTTAGTGGCAATTTAGCCAAAGGTCTTCATTGTCATTGACATTATTTATATTTACACTGATGTTTTAAAAGAGGGGCTATGAGCACCAGAGATAGGATTAAATTGGAGCTTTCAAATAGGTGTGTAGAAAATGGCTTACAAATGTAGCAAATGCCTAAATATTGACTTAAGAGATACATAGAAAACATGATACATGATGAGAAAAAATTAGAAACTAGATGACATGATCTTCCACAGTTTACTCTATCTTCATTGCTTCCTCCTTTATCCCCCTGGTTTAATCTTTACACAACACCACACCCAGGCTGATCCTGCTAAATACTTGGGCTTGTTCAAATTCTTTCCAAAAGATAAAGGGAAAGGAAGGACTATACTTCAGCAAATATTGAATCCTATTGTGTTATGGCCATAGTACTAAGTAATAGGGATATGGTGTTGTCTGTGACAAATAATTTCTCTCTGCAAAGATCTTGGATTCTAGGTGGGTATCCATGAACATAAGGAAAGTAAGATCATTTTGGTTAAGGTATTACAGCAGAAGCGTAGTTGCCATGGCATGAATAGTGAGCCCACTTATCCCAACCCACAGTGAGTTAGCACTTCCTCAAGGAAGGACTGTCTAAACTGAGCCTTGAAAGACGGAAAGAGGCTATGCAAGCAAAGTGTGAGGAAAAAGAATATTTTCAGCTGTCTGCCCAAGGCCTGGCTTCTAGAGAAAGAATGACACCTTGAATACATGGCAGAAAAGCAGGGTGATGAGGATGCAGACAGGGAGAGATGTTCTCCAAAGTGAGAGTGCAGGAACAGGCAGTAGCCCTGTCACTTGGCACCTTGTAGATGGTGCTGCACATTTGGGCTTTATCCTAAGGAACAAATGAAAACAAGTACTTTGAGCTAGAGATTGAACTGGTCAGATCTGTGATTATAAGGTCACATTGTACACAAGGTGGAGAATGTTCCAGAAGGCAAGTAGCAACAATGTAGGATCCCATATAGAAGGTCCCTATGGAACATCCAGTAATGATGCAGGAACTACAATGGTAGCAATGGGACTGAAGAATGAATTGAAGAGAGCCTTATAAATAGCAGTGACAAGGCTTGTCTTTTCAACCAGCTAAAGGAATGAAAGAAAATAAATAAATACTTGTGTAATCAATAAACAGCTTTCAATATTTAATATTCAGCCCTCTCCATTTTAAACCTAAAGCATCAAAGTCCAGACAGACATACACTCTTCCTCTCTGCCAGCACTGGCAAGACATGTTTGAGTGGACAGGGACAAGACGTGCTCTTCCCACACCTTCCCTTCCTCTTCCAAGCTCCTTCCCTCCAGTGCAGGTCCCCAAAGAGAAATTGGAAGGGCAATCAATATTCCTTATGGAACCTGTGTGGAAAGACTGCATTTTCTCCTGGGTAAATGCGCTTCTTCTCTCACCAGCTCTGAGCAATCACCAGGGTCTCTGAATGGGAGATGGCCATGACTCTAGTGTCTCCTAAGCCAAATGTATATGTTTTATGGAGAAAACAGCTGGAGTCTTCCTCATATGTGGTTTCTGGTGAAAAGAATCTGACAGTGACAACCATGCTCACTGCCTGCCTTTCAGCTCCCATCTTGGTGGTCCTCAACCCACTGATGATCTACTCCTGTCCCTTAGGTTGCTCTTTTCAAGAGGGACATCAGCAATCCCAGCTAGCTTTGGTTGGTTCTATTCAACCTAAAAACATTCACAACTTCTTGTCCTGATAAGTGGAGGAGTACAGGCTGATGGGACTTCTCTGAGCTCTACAGCTACTCTCCAATTCTCTTCCTCCATGGTAGGTGACCAGGAAAGATCAGAAATTCTGCTAGTGATACAGTTGACTGATTAAGTAGTGACAGAGCAGGCATCCCCATTGGACTGGTGACTCTTGAGCCGTTTCTGTACTGGCTTCAGGGAGACCAAAGCCCTGTCTACTGCCTCCATGTGGAGACAGAACAGAGCTTCCCAGCAAGTCCACTATGCTTCCTGATTCTGACATGTTCTCCCTGCCCAGTCTTCTTGCTATCAGGATTGGGTGATGGGCAGGAAGGATTTTTTTTGATTAATGGAGCCAATTCTGGGTCCTTCTTAAAAGACTTCTGGTGCAGAAGGACCATTTGAAATACTGGCAACCCTCTGGACTTTGCAAGTTGGATTCATGGTGATTTGGCTCTTCACTTTGACATTAGACATAATTTTGGAAGCACAAGAAAATGCAATTCCATAGTCTGTTATCATTCAAACAATGTGAAAACTAGAGATGCTACTGATGGTAGAAAAGAAGGTGGTAGAGGGTGAGGTGATCCCCAAAGAAATCACCATCTCCACCTTCATAAATTGGCCTGTACTGCAGCTACATGAAGTAAGATTCTCTTCTTAAAGTTGTAAGGTCACTCCAGGATTGAGTTCCAAACTAGTCTGCTATTGGCTGTGAAGGCCTGAACTGGTTGTACCAGGCAGCTGAAACTCAGAAAGACTGTGGTGAGGAAGGACAAAGAATAGGGGGCAGGTGTGAGCAACCAAGTGACAGCTAAACTTACCAAAACAGGCTGAGAAAGAAACACAGATTTGATTTCCTTGGAGAAAGAGTATATGGAACCAGAAATTTGAGTCCTGGTAACCAGGCATATAAGTAAAATGAAGTAAAAGTGACTATTTAAATACTTTAATGATACCTACTTGAATTTCTTTAAATTTGAGAAATTGTCATTTTTTGCTATTTTTATTATTTTTCTCCCAATTAGAGACATCTTGAACAATGTCTAATAGCTGTATTCGGATGGAATATTTCTCACAAAAAGCCTCTGCCACAGAAATCAGTGAATAATCTATAAGTGCTCTCAAATGATGAAAAGGGATGGAAATGGAAAAGTAATTGCGTGTCTTGCACCTGCCTCCTGAAATTCATTAGCAGCTTATGGTACTCCAAAATCCTCTTTAAGGATGTTAAAAACAATCACACAATTGTTCTGCTTCATCCTGTGTTTTATGATGCTAGCACTTAAATGGCACAGACACAGAAAAAAGGTTTAGATTCATAGCCTGTTTTCAGACACAGAATAGATCTCTGCATGCCATTAATTCTGAGTTTGTATCACCTCTCAAAAGCACCTGTTTTTCTTCAAGGGGCTGCACCAACTTGAAACTAGAAAATTAAGTCCTACACGAGGGAAAGAGAATTCTGAAAGACTGTAATCACTACCTCCTTCGGTGCTGTAATTTATTTAGAAGAAACACTTCATTTCCTTACAGAGAAAGGCCAAATACAAATAGAAAGGTTGAGGTTCACATGAGAATTTCTCCCTTCCCTTCTTATTCTTGACTCCTCAAACATCACATGTGCAGAAACCATTCCTGACTCAGTGGGCCCTCTTTCTGGGTAATGTTTTGATGGAGCCTCCATGGTGTCCCTTTTGGTCTGCACCACCAGCATCCTGCCAGATCCACCTGACCATTTCCATAGAAGAGTAAAACTGCATCCCTGCTACCTCCCCTGGTGCCCCTCTCAGTAGAGCTTTCTGTGAATAGTAGATGAGGCTATCATAGTAACTGCTACCATTTATTGAGTATGTGGTATGTGTGTTGTGCTATATTATCTAAGACTTTTTACAATCCAGAAAAAAAGTATGTTTAGGCCACTTTATGGAGAATTAAAATTCAGAGAGATTGGCCAAAGACCACCTATCTCTTTTTCTGAGAAGCTTTCTCTTGACAAAAACGGTAAAAAAGTCATAATATTATAGAGAGCTAAGTTAGGTAGAAATATTGTGGGCATTCAGATAGGGCTGGGTCCTCAACAGAGTCAGTTCAAAAGATAAAAGCACATTTCAACTATGGCTAGAGGCACAACAGTTAAAGGCCAAGCCTCAAGATAAAGATGAAATGACCAAGGCTACATACTTCCCCTAGGGATGAGATAAGTGGTAACACCTGGTCTAATGAAGTCTAGATAGACATCAGCCACTTTGGTAGGTGACCAAGACCTTCAGACCCATCAACTTCCTAAAAAGTTCTTTATTCTTTCCATGTACACTTGCTATGTGACTTGCATCCCCATTGGATCAATGTTACCTAAGTGACTATACTTGTAACATTATTGGTTGAGCATATCTTTAACCAACATTGTACTCATGTGGTTGTGCTTTATAAAACTTCCCCTAAAAAGTGGGGTCCTCAGAAACCCATTCAGGACCCCTTCTGCCTCTCAGGAACTATATATCTCAATAAATATATCCTACTCTTAACTTCTGTTGTGCCTTGGAATTCATTCTTTGATTTTGGGGAACATGAACGTGGTGTATTCTACATCTAGTTGGGAGTTACAGTTCTTTTATATCATTTAGAGGTCTGATATTCCTATATCATTCTTGGAGGTCCCACCAAGGTAATTGGAAAGAGGTAAGAGTTTGCTTTTGTTTTATGGATTCTGGTTTGTGACTCATTTAGGTAATCAAAAAAATTGTCATTCTTCATATGCCTTGAATTTTATGTCTTTTATTTATTGTTTTCTGTTAAAATGCTGGTAAATTTAAGTTGAGAACATGGGAAGACTATGATGTTTCTTTTTTTTTTGTATTAAATTCTTTTATTGGTACATTGTAGGTATACAACACAATTACATTTCTTGTTGGGAATTGTACCTTTATATAATGCACCTTGGTTCTTAATTTTTCCCCATTCCTAGCCCTCCCTTCACGCCCTCCACCCTTCCCTATTTACAAAGACTTTATTTCCATTTTTTCCATTTCTCATCATATTTTCCTTTCCCTTCTTTCCTTTCCCCTGCCCCTCCCACTACCCCTACCCCTTTGGACCTTTTCTTCCTATTTTGCATTATCAATGATTCATTCTAATCATTGGTACATTTTAGGTATACAATATAATGACATTCACCATTGGAAATTTGCACCTTTACATAGTCTCTCTTGGTTCTTATTTTTCACCCTTGCCCAGCCCTCCCTTCAACCCCTCCAGTCCTCCCTATTTACAAAGATTTCGGTCCTATTTTTCCATTTTCTCATATTAATCCCATTCCCTTCTATCCTTTCCCCTAACTCCCACTTCCTTCCCCTTTGCCCCTTTTCTTCCTATTTCACATTACCTATTATACATTTAGTCCTTATTTACACTTTCAGTTTCTCACACCAGAGGAACTATTCGGTATTTACATATGTGTGTCCTATTTACTACACTTAAGAGTATTGCCTCAAGGTGCACCCACTTAGCTATAAATGTCTCTAATTTCTCATTTTTTATGGCTGAGTAGTACTCCATTTTATTAAAAAACCACATTTTCTTTATCCAGTCTCCAGTTGATGGGCATTTGGGCTATTTCCAAGTTTTAGCTATTACAAACTGCGCTGCTATGAACATGGGTGCACATATATCACTGTGATATGATTCATTTATTTCTTTGGGGAAGATCCCCAGCAGTGGAATAACAGGGTCAAGTGGGACTTCCAGTCCCAGTTCTTTGAGGTATCTCCATACTGATTTCCACAGTGCTTGCACCAGTCTACACTCTCACCAGCAGTCAAGCAGGGTTCCTCTTTCCCCACAGCCCTGCCAGCATTTGTTATTGGTTCATTTCATGATAGCAGCCATTCTTTCTGGAGTGAAGTGGAATCTCAGCGTTGTTTTCATTTGCATCTCTCGAATTACCAGTGATGTTGAACATTTTTTCATGTATTTATTTGCTATTTCTACTTCTTTGTGTGAGAAATGTCTGTTCATTTCAGATTCCCATTTTTGGATTGGGTCTTTAAATTTGGGAGGTCTGATCTTTTTAAGTTCGTTATAGATTCAAAATAGTAGTCCTTTGTCTGAGGAAGAGCAGGTGAAGATTTTTTCTCACATTGTGGGTTGTCTCTTCACACTGCTGGTGGTTTCGCTTGCTGTGCAGAAGCTTTTTAATAAGAAGAGATTCCATTTGTTGATTGTTTGTGCTAGTTCATGGGCAACTGAGGTTTTGTTCATAAAATCTTTTCCCACACCAATGTCTTCAAGGGTTCTACCTAACCTCTGTTCCAACTGGTTCAGAGTTTCTATTGTAATATTTAGATCTTTAACCCATTTTGATTTTAGTTTACTGCATGGTGAGAGATATAGGTCTAGTTTTAATCTTTGGCAAGTTGAAGCCCAATTTTGCCAGCACCATTTATTAAAGAGGCTATCTTTTCTCTAGTGAGGGTGTTTGGCTCCTTTGTCGAAGATGAGATGGCTGAGTGTGTGTTGTTTCTGCATCTTATAATCTGTTCCACTGGTCCTCAAGTCTGTTTCTTTCCCAGTACCATGCTGTTTTTATCACAGTAGCTTTGTAGTAGAGTTGCAGGTTGGGGATTGTGATACCCCCTGCCATGTCTCTGTTACCTAGAATTGCTTTTGCTATTCTGGGTCTCTTCTTGCTCCAAATGAATTTTTGGATTGTTTTCTCGAGGTCTATGAAGTATGCTGCTGGGATCTCAATTGGAATTGCATTAAATCTATATAGCAGTTTTGGAAGTATGGCCATTTTCACTATATTAATCCTTCCTACCCAGGAGCAGGGGATGTCTGTCCATTTTCTGATATCATCTTCAATCTCTCTTTTCAGAGTGCCATAGTTTTCAGAGAAGAGTTCTTTGATTTCTTTCGTTAGGATGATTCCTAGGTATTTCAGTTTTTGGATGTTATTGTGAAAGGAATTATTTGCTCTATTTCTCTCTCAGTGAGTCTGACATTTGTGTAGAGGAAAGCTATTGATTTTTGTGTGTTGCTCTTGTAACCAGCTACTTGACTGAATTTGGTTATTAAGTCTAGAAGACTTTTGGTGGAGTTCTTGGGGTCTTCTATATAGAGTATCATGTCATCTGCAAATAATGACAATTTGACTTCTTCATTACCTATCTTTATTCTTTTTATTTCTTTCTCTTGTCTAATTGCCATGGCTAATGTTTCCAGAACTATATTGAACAAGAGTGGTGATAGTGGACATCCTTGTCTTGTTCCTGATTTTAGTGTGAAGGGTTTCAGTTTTTGACCATTTAGTATGACATTGACTGTTGCTTTTTCATAGATGGCTTCTATCAGTTTGAGATAGAGATCATCTATTCCAATTTGTTGTAGGGTTTTTATCATAAATGCATGTTGGATTTTGTCAAATGCTTTTTCTGCATCTATGGAGATAATCATATGGTTTTTGTCCTTGTCTCTATTGATATAGTGTATTACATTAATTGATTTTCATATATTGAACCATCCCTGCATCCCTGGGATGAATCCCACTTGATCAGGGTGTATGATCTTCTTGATGATCTTCTGCATTCTGTTTGCCAGTATCTTATTAAGGATTTTTGCATCTATGTTCATTAGTGAGATTGGCCTATAGTTCTCTTTTTCAGTTGGGTCTTTCTCTGCTTTGGGGATCAAGGTGAGGCTTGCTTCCAGGAATGATTTTGGGAATATTACTTTCCTTTCAATTTCATTGAAGAGTTTAAACAGTAGTGGCAGCAGTTCCTCTCTAAATGTCTTGTAGAATTCAGCAGTGAAGCCATCAGGGCCCGGGCTTTTCTTAGTTGATAAGTTTTTAATTACATTTTCAATTTCATTGGTTGATATTGGATTGTTCAGAATTTTTAAGTCTTCTTCATTCAACTTTGGTAATTCATATGTATCTAGGAATCTGTCCATTTCTTCTGTGTTGTCCCTCTTTATGGCATATAGGTTCTGGAAGTAGGTATTCATGATCCTCTGGATTTCTGCTGGGTCTGTTGTAATGTCATCCTTTTCATTCCTAATTGCATGGATTTGGGCCTTTTCTTTCCTTTTTCTGACAAGGTTGGCTAAGGGTTTGTCAATTTTGTTGATTCTTTTGAAGAACCAACTCTTGGCTTCATTGATTTTTTGTATTGTTCTCTTAGTCTCCATTGCATTGATTTCTCCTTTGATCTTTATAATTTCCTCCCTTGTATGAGCTTGGGGGTTGTCCTGCTCTTCTTTTTCTAGAAGGTTGAGGTTCAGCATCAGGTTGTTTAATTGGGCTCGTTCTGTTTTCTTAATATGCATATTCACTGCTATGAATTTCCCTCATTAGACTGCTTTCCTTGTATCCCATAGATTCCGATATGTTGTATTGTCATTGTCATTTAATTGAAGGAACTGTCTGATTTCTTCTTTAATTTCCTCTGTGACCCATTGGTTATTCAGAAGTGTGTTGTTCAATTTCCACATGTTTATGAAATTTTTTGAGTTTCCTTTGCTATGGATCTCCAATTTCATCGCACTATGGTCTGATAACATACAGGGGATAACTTCAATTCTTTTGCACTTACTTAAACATGTTCTATAAGCAAGTATGTGGTCTATTTTGGAGAATGACCCATGTGCAGCTGAGAAGAATGTGTATTCTGGTTTCATGGGGTGGAATACTCTGTAAACATCTGTTAAGTTCATTTGTTCAAGAGTTCGATTGAGTTCTAGTATTTCATTACTTATTTTTAGTCTAATTGATCTATCTATTTGTAACAGTGGGGTGTTGAGGTCCCCCACTACAATTGTATTAATGCATATATGACTTTTCATGTCCATTAGTATTTGTTTTATATAGTTGGGTGCACTAGTGTTTGGTGCATAGATATTTATGATTGTCATCTCTTCCTCTTGGATTGTTCCCTTTACAAGGATTTAGTGTCCTTCATCTCTCTTCATCAGTGTTGGTTTGAAATCTACTTGATCTGCCAAGAGGATAGCTACTCCTGCTTTTTTTAGGGTTCCCGTTGCTTGGAGTATGGTTTTCCTTCCTTTAACTTTTAGTCTATGAGTTTCCTTTTGAATTAAGTGTGTTTCTTGTATGCAGCATATTGTTGGATTTTGCTTCTTGACACATTCTGCCAGTCTATTTCTTTTGATTGGTGAATTGAGACCATTAACATTGATGGTTATAACTGACTTTTTGCCATGACTTTTTCTTTTTGTTGGGTTCTCCCCCTTTCCATTTAATTTCTTGTCATGCCAGATGGGTTCATTCTGCTTTGCTTCCTGGGGTTGTGATCCTCAATGTCTGTTCCTAGGCTATTGTGTAAAATTCTTTGGAGTGCTGCTTTGGTATTCATGAAGTTCCTAAGGTGCTCTCTGTCATGAAAGTATCTTATTTGTCCACCCATTTTGAAAGATAGTTTTGCAGGGTACATCAATCTGGGTTGGAGGCTGTTTTCTTTTAGGGCTTGGAATATGTCACTCCAAGCTCTTCTTCCCTTGATGGTTTGTGTTGAGAAGTCTGCTGTGATTCTGATGGGCTTTCCTTTGTATGTGATTTGTTTCTTTTCTCTGACTGCTTGGAGAACTTTGTTCTTCTGTTGTGTTTCTGGAATTTTAACAATTATATGCCTATGTATAGATTTTTTTTGATTAAGGCTATTTGGAGTCCTATATGCCTCACTTATCTGTATGTGAAGCTCTTTTGCCCTGCTTGGGAAGTTTTCTGCCATTATTTCTGTGAAGAGATTTTTTTATGTCATCTGCACTCTCTCCTGTTTCTTCGTTGAGCCCAATCAGTCTTATGTTATTCTTTTTTGCATCATCCAGCAGCTGCTGGATTGATTTCTCATGTTCCCTTATAATTTTGAAGCAATTTTTCTTTTCCTGGTCACTAATTGCAATCTTATCTTCTATATCTGAAATTCCATCCTCACATTGGCTCATTCTGCTGTGCAGACTTTCAATGGAGTTTTTCATCTCCTGGAAATCTATTTACATCTGTTTTATGGATTCTATTTGTTTCTTATGTTGGGATTCCATCATGTTCCTGAGCTCCTCTCTAGATTTATTAATCATGTCTTGCACTAGGGGCACAATTTCTCCTGTTATCTGAGAAATTATTTCTGATTTCATTTTTTCCAGATCCCCTTTTATTGCCAGTTCAGTGGGTCCAGGTGGTTGAGTATCAGACTGTTCCATCTAATTTCCCTTTGGGGTTGCTGTAGGTGATCTGGAAGTCTGGTTTTGAGACTTATTTACATGTTTTCTCATTTCGACTGGGGCGGGGGGCTGTCAGCGCCTGCACGGATTACTTCCTCTGAGCTGGGTGAGGTGGGACAGGGGCTGGGAGCAGTGGTAGGGATGGTGACCCAAAAGCCCTTTCCTGTGGCCTGGGAGCAGCCAGAGGGATAGTGGCCAGGAAACCCCTTCCTCTGGACCAGGAGCAGTGGGATGGTGGCTCAGAAGCCCCTCCCTCTGGCCCGGGAGCCGTGGGAGGGATGGTGGCCCAGAAGCCCCTTCCTCTGGGCCAGGAGCAGCAGGACAGAAGGTTTCCCAAAAGCCCTTTCCTCTAGGCTTGGAGCAGAGGGAGGGATGATGACCAGGGAGCCCCTTCCTCTGGACCAGGAGCAGTGGGACGATGGCTCAGAAGCCCCTACCTCTGGGCCGGGAACAGTGGGACTCAGTACCTTGGTCTGGTGGTCTGGTGTCCTCTGTGTCTTTGTAGTGTGTAACCAGGTGGCTGCCTGTCTGCAGCAGGGTGACTGGGTGTCTTCCGCTAGACTCAGGACCTCGGTAGGGTGTGCACAGACCTGTCTGTCTGCAGCGGGCTGATTTGGCATGCTCTGTGCAACTCAGGACCTCGGTAGGGCATGGGCAGACCTGCCTGTTTGCAGCGGGGTGACTAGGCGTCTTCCGCACAACTCGACTATGATGTTTCTTTCAAGGGACATTTTACTTTTGGAGGCAAATCCTGTTTTGTAGATGCTGAATTACTGTTGTTCCTCACTTGACCTGTTTGACTTGCTTTGACTATTGTGGTTTGTTACCATATCTTAGACAGCACTAAGGAAAAGTAATGTTAGAGCATTATCTAGTGGATTTTGATACTAACCAAAATGTGAATTTATGAAATACTGTAAAATGGGTCTTTTTATGAAGTCTAGTTCATATTTAAGAAATATACATACCTATATCTATTAATAAAACATAATTTTTTTATGAAGTCTAGTTCATTTTTAGGACATACACATACCTATGCTTATTAATAAAACATGTTTAATAAAACAGCTGAAAGGCAGTAGGCTGACAGCCATTCTTAAGATTTGGAGCACAGGTTTCACTGAGACAGATTAGCCCTGATCCCCCTCTACACACTAGAGGGAACATCGAGCATGTTCTGCCTCAGTTTCTTTTCTGGTCTGATCTTCTGCTGGTGAGGAGGCAGTCTTAGCTCTTGAGAGTACCTATTCTCACCTTCCCAGGCTGACAGTGAAAACTCATGGGCAAGTTGTCTCAATAACTCACAGTGAACATGAGAAGAAAAGAATTCCTTTTCCTGATCTCATTTCTGATCTTTTCCTGTCACTTTGTACTTTCCTTTTTTGGTGGCATGTAAGAGTAGAGAGGGGGGAACCCTATGGTGTCCCAATATTTCCCTCCTATGCAACAACTAGGACCCTTTAAGTTGAGCCCATAGAAAATGAGTGTTTGTTAACCCTGAAGACAGGAAAATCATCCTAGATAAAGACAGCTCAAGCTTTTATCTGTCCCTTATCAAGCAGTGGTTACTCTGCCAACTAGTTAGAGCAGCTTCCACTCTTAAAGCAGAGGACAGGTTTCCCCAGCATCTTTTGGTTAATCCCCATTGAAACCAATGGAATGTTGACAAGACAGGAAGCTATCCTTTTTGAAGACAAATGTCCAGTTTCATGGAACCAGTTAAAGCTGAGAAGACAACTGAAGGGTCATAGCCAGGACAACTCTCTGGTGGATACCCAAAGGTTCCTCAGTGGAATCTGGGTCCCAACAGCCTGACTGCATAATCAGCAGAAATCTCCACTTATCAATTATCCCTACCTAAACTCCTCAGTGAGGTGAGAGGTAACTCTCAGTGTTCTCCTGGTATCCTCTGTCCCAGAGTGACCAGAGAGAACACTGTTAGAGCCCTCTCTTAAGCCTCCATTGAGTTGAGCTACAGGTTTGGATTTTGTTCACTCTGCTAGTAAGATAGACAGATAAAACAATAACTCTCTAGATACTCTGAAAATTCTTTGGTAGGACAAAGGTCTAAGTTAAGACCGGCCTCACCAAGTATTTTTCATTCTAACTCAGTGTATCAGCCATCTAGCAGGTTGAGAGTTATAAGATATTTCCCCTATATTATTTAGAGGTCCGATATCATTCCTATATTAATAACATGAGCTCTGCCAAGAGTTCTGTGGAAAAAAAATCTGAGAAGAGAGACAAGATTTTTCATTTCTAGAGATCAAGTAAATCTGCTTAATCATCAGAAGTAAGTTTAAACTCCAGTGTCCCAGGTGCTGAGAGGGATAAAGAACAAGTATTTAAATGATATCTTCCTTCTCCTGGCGATACACCTTTTACTTACCAGGAAAGATTGGCCTGGGGTAAAGAGACTGATACAGCAGGTACAGAACAGTATACTTATACAGCACAAAACTGTGTTGCAGACAGTAAGTGCTATCCAGGAATGGTTATGATTTCAGGAAGGAAAGAGAACTGAAATGGACCTTTGGGCCTCACCATGGTTCCCACAATGAGGGGAGAAAGGTTTTTCAGACCAAATTTCAACCAGTTTCTCTTGAATCCAATATTAGCCCTCTTGTATTTCTGCTCCAAAAGGAACCCTGAACTTGTTCTCATTTAATGCACAGAACACAGTGCTCCTACAAAGACTGTGAGCTTTTGAGGGAGCTGACCTACCTGCCCTCAGTGACCTTCCCCAAAACAAGGAGTCAGCCAGCACTGTGGGCTCTCATGGACAGCAGCTAATTCAAGCCTAGTTCTCATTAACTGACTAGATATTTGATGTTAAAATGCTGTCAATTTTACCTGGCATTAGCTTTATTTGCCTATTACAAAAATAAAAAATAGGTAGCTATCAAGCTACTTTACTACATATAACATCTCACTTGTCATTTTTCCATTCAGAAAAATGTTTCTCAGGGAGCCACATTTTTGTCATTTCTAACCAGGATCATTTGAGATAGTAGTTTTGGTAGGATACTTTCAAATACTGAATTATTAACAATTTACCACATTCTGAACTTGTATTTTTATGAAAGCTTTCCCTTTTGGCAATATATATATCTTTGTGTATATTATAATAGGTATCCAGTCACCATTCTTCACTCATATTCTCCTTATCTTGCTTCCTACAATTTGCAGATGAAGGAACTGAAGTTCATAGACATTAAACATCTTACCAAAGCTATAGATCTAAAAGGCCTAGAGCAGTGATGGCTAAACTTTTAGAGCCAAGTGCCCAAACTGCAACCAAAAATCCACTTATTTATTGCAAGGTGCCAACAGTGCAATTAAACCTGAATATCTGATGTTTGGCTTCTAGGGCAACTTGGCTAGCATGCCAACAGAGCAGTCTTGGTGTGTCTGCTGTGGCATGCATGCCATGGATTGCCACCACTGGCTTAGAGAAATGAACCTGAACTTGAGGATTATTCATCTACTGAACAAAAATTCTTCCAAAAATATAGGTAAAGGCTGATACATAGCTCAGTGGTAGAGTGCTTGCCTAGAATATTCAGGCCTGTGGATTCCATTCTTAGCACTAATAGATGTGTGCATGTGTGTGTGTGCATCCATGTGCATGTGTATATAAAACCAAAAGTTCAGTTTATCTGTAATATATGGACATGTGGCTTATATAGTCTCTCTCATTCTTACTCTCTTTCTCATATTCTCTTTCACTCCCTCTCTTTCTGTGTAGCTGTCTCTCCTCTTCCCTCCCACCCTGTCCCTTTTTCCTTCCCTTCTTTCTTCCCTCCTTGTTCTGGATAGGGTCTTTGAGTTGTTTTACATATAGCAAAATGGAGTTATATTATGTACACAGTCTTACGGGTTTGGCAAATCTGCACAATTATATAACCATTACCAAGCAAAATATAGAACTTCTCATTACTCCAGAGCCTCTTTTTGCCACTTTATAGTTAAGCCCCTCCTCCACTCCACAGCCCCTGGGATTTGATTTCCTATATTTTGTCTTTTCCAGAATTTCATATACATGCAATCATATAATATATAGACTTTTAAAAACTTGAAATATAACTCACAAATAAAACTCACCCATTTTAAGTATCCGCTTCAGTAATGCTTAGCACATCAACAAGGTTGTGCAACTTTTAAAACTACCTAATTCCAGAACATTTTCATCAGTCAAAAAAGAAATCCCATGTCCATGAATAATCACTCCCTCATTATCCTCTCCTTTTAGCCTCTAGAAACCACTAATTTCTTTCTATCACTATGGATTTGCCTACTCTAGATATAAACAGAATCATTATGCTGCCTTTTATGCCTGTCTTCTTTCACTTTGCACAATGTTTTCAAGGTTCATCCACATTGTAGCATGAATTAGTGCTTCACTCCTTTTCTATGGCTGGATAATACTCCACTGTATGGATATACCACATGTTTATCTATTCATCAGTTGACAAACATTTGGGTTGTTTGTACCTTTTGACTTAAATATTGTTTCTCTGAACATTTATATGCATGTTCTGTGTAAATATAGGTTTTAAAATTTTTTGCCCTATACCTAGGAATGGAATTGCTGGCTCATATGGTAATTCTGTGTGTACCTTATTGAGCAACAGCCAAACTTCTCAAAGGACTGTACCATTTTACATTCCACCAGCAATTTTGGAGGTTTCTGTTTTTTTTCTAAGTTGTCGGTCATTCTCTTGAGTATAGGAATCCTGGTAAGAGCAAAATAGTATATTATTATGAATTTGATTTTTATTTTTCCAGTGATTGATGATGTTTGCTTCATTTTATGTCCACATTGGATATTTGTTGATCTTCTTTGGAGAAATATACAAATATTTTATTCATTTTGTAAATTAGACTGTCTTTTCTATGGCTTTTTATCTTACTTTTTTGCACAGTATAATGCTTTGGAACTTCCTTCATATTGTTGCATTCCTTTGTATTTTTGAGTAATGTCAGGAGCCATTCTACATAATTTTGGGGAAAATCATTTCACAATTGAACTATAATTAGGTCTAGACTTCTTGCCTACAGGCTGGCTATGACATACCAAAGCATATCTCCATTTTTGCCTCTGGTCACAGCTGAGACCTCAATGGTACCATGATGCTGTGACACTCAAGGGCAAAATTACAACAGCAGAAGAAATCCTGGTTCCTTGAGAACTGAGTAGTAAGAGAAAGGTTTCACCTGGGGAGGGACATAAATTATCAGTTTAACTTATCCCATGTAATTTTGTAAGAATATCTTTGCTCATTTTACCATCCTAATCAACATAAGCTTCTTATCAACATAAGATCCTCATCAGCATAAGATCCTCATTAATTTAGGACTGCTGCCACACTCTGAGTCATCTGTTACTCTCTATGAACCCAGTAAATAGTAGCAATCTTGGGATGCCTTTGTCTTTGCTGCTCAGAGCAGCATTGATCAGGCCCAGATCCCAATTTCTTCTCTAAGCCTTGTTTCCTGTCTTTATTCTTTAATTTTCCTTGTGCTGTCATAGTTCACAGGAGACCAGGACCCACTGCAAGGGTTCTGGTAATGTCCCCTTTCCCTGTTCCCCACAGAGTAATATAGTGGTACCTCAGTTCATCAACTTAATTCATTCCACAGTTCTGAGGAAGATGGCCATGTTAGTGTTTGTGTGAGGAAGATGGCTGTGGTTGTGTTCATCACCTTACACAAAGTTCACAAATGGAAGCAAAATTTTGCTGAAGGATTCTGTTCATGAACTGAATTATTCACAAACAGTAGTGTTCATGAACCAAGGTCTTCCTGTATTCCATTATATGAATAAACCATTTTAAAATCTGTTTAGCATTTGATGGTTTTTTAGGGTGTTTCCAGTTTGAGGTAAGAATGCATTAAGCCTCAAGCATTTGTGCAAGATTTTGTTTGTACACAAGTTTTAATTTATCTTGGATAAATAAATAATGAAGAGGATCATTAAGTCATATGATAAATACATGTTGCCCTTTATCAGAAACAAACTAATTTTCAAAGTAGCTGTACTATTCCCACCAAGATTTATGAATGTAAGAGAGAATTCAGTTCTTGAAAACACCTTAGCAAGACTTGCTATTTTCAGTCATTTTCATTTAAACCATTCTGATACAAGGATCGTGATATTGCATTGTGGTTTTATTTTGCATATCACCCATATTTAATGATGTTGACAATTCCTTTTTATTCATTTTTTAATTGGAAGAGGTTTGTTTAAAAGACTTTTTAAGACAAATTTTATGTTTACAGAAAAATTGTGTAAAAATTAAAATGATTTTGCATCTATTCCTTTAACACTACCACCCAGCTTCCTCTTTATTAACATGTGATTCAATTGGGCATTATTTTTAACTGAAGTCTAGAGTTTACATGAAAGCCCACTCTTATATTGAATACTCTGTGGGTTTCTACAAATGTATAATGATATATCATATATCCAACATTAAAATATAATATAAAATAGTTTCTCTGTCCTAAAAATCTTGTATGCTTTACCTATTCATCCCCCTCTGTCCCTGATAACTCTGAAAACTGGATTTTATTTTAGTATCTCCATAATTTGCTTTATCCAGAATGTCATGCAGCTGTAATTTTGTAGTATATAGCCTTTTCAGATTGGCTTATTTCACTAAGCCATATGCATTTAAGATTTCTCATGTAGTTTTGTGAATTGATAGTTCATTTGACATATTGCTCAATAGTATTCTATTGTATATATGTACCACAGTTTCTTTATCCATTTACATATTAAAATTTCTTATGTGCTTCTAAGTTTTAGTAATTATAATTCCAAGTTTTATTATCATCAACATCTGTAATTAGATCATGCTTAGTATAGGGAGGTCCATATTTTTGAGCCCTTGTGTTCCTTCCATTATTTTACCACAGCTATTTCTTTCACTGTTGTATTATAATTGCTCTATGATGGAGTTTAAAGGCTGGTACAATCCACTACACCCATCATCTTTCCCACATGCTTGTTTAGTAGTTCTGTTAAGAAGACATTGTCTAACAATTATTAACTTAATACCCAAGGATCTTTATCTTTTGAGGAGCTACTATTGTAGATCTAATCACATACCTCTCCCCCAGGCTTCGCCATCTACAATTTTATAATCATGTTCCTTCCTGATGGGTTTTGAGATACAAACATTCACTAGCTCAGCTGTCAACACTTCTATTAAAAGCACTGTATTTGGTACAGTGGTTGTTATCAGTTATACCTGTGGATTGAGTTTGCTGTAATGCATTGTCTGCTTTTTTCAAGGATAATACTGGCAAAGGAAAGGGGAATGTAATGAGAAGCAGCAGCCCTGTATCTTTCAATTGAAAGCTGCAGTATTCTCCGCCATTCCACTGATGATGCAGACCATTTATTTATTGGCTTGTTTTTATTACTTGCAGTCTTGGCTGAGAAGAAGGGATACAGTTGCTGTTAGGTAAAACCTTGGTATTTCCTACTCTTCTCCACAGGTCAAACAATAAGTGTGAGGGCTCTGCCAGTTGCTAAGTATGTCCATCCTGATTATGAACTTAGAAACTTGAGAAGTAATTTTCAGGTGAATCTATAGACTCAGAAGGCCTGCTGTAAGATAGACTTTGGGGATTACTACTTATAATTTCTCAATTTTTCCTTATTATAGTTACTGGGTCCAATAGGCCATGTGAAATCATCATCCTGTCTATTTTGGAAAGAAAGACTTTTATACTGCTAACTCATGAGGCTCTCTTGAGATACTATCCCTTTAATATTTATAGTTAATCCTTTTATTCATCTAGAAATTGTTATTAATTATAAAAGTAGGTCTGGTTGACATAAGTTTTTTTTTCCTTATAATCTCTTTTAGGTTATAAATTCCTTAAATAAAAGACTGTCTTATATATTCATCTTTGATATTCACGCAAAGCCTGCCTAGTAATATTTGGTCAATAAAGATTAGCTAAAGTAGCAATGCCCTTTAAACATCTTCTATATTTGTAATTCTATAACTGATTCACATTAATTTGCCAGTAATTATAAGTGACAGTGATTTTAGAATACATGTATGAGACCTGACATTCCATGACTGAGATCTTAGCCCCTGTACTGTTTGAATATGGTTTGTCCCCTGTGAAAGTCATATTGAAATTTGATCACCATTGTGTTGGTGTTGGGAGATGAGCCTTAAAGCAGTGACTGGGTCAGTAAGAGAGATTAATACCTTTCAAAAAAGTGAATTCTCAGCTGGGTGTGGTGGCCCACACCTGTAATCCCAGCACCTGGGAGGATGAAGCAGGAGGATCACCATGAGTTTGAGGCCATTTTAGGCTACATAATGAGTTCAAGGCCAGCCTGAACTACGTAGAAAGACTCTGTCTCAGCCCCATCCCCTCAAATAGAGTGAATAATCCTGAGATGCCTAAAAATATGTGCATGTCACCTCCAGTAAAAAATGAAAAGGAAAAAAATAATTTGATTAGTTTATCTGAACAAAATCAAATAGTTCAAACATAAAAGGAGAATTCCCTTTGGATGCTGTATTATTCTATCCTCTCTTCCTTGCAAAGTGTTTCTACAAATTGCTTTTAATAAGGAATTTAAACAGTTTCTTTTTATATTTTTAGGCAGCACACTCACTGGCTCACTGACAGGCTGAGGCAGTTGCCTCCTCACACACTCAGCTTTTCCAGTAGTTCTAGCTGTTTGACAGCAGGATTGGGGAGAGATAAATTGATTTCAACATTTTTGTTAAAATAAAAAGTCCCACAAACCTGGTCTATCATTTCCAACTGGCAGCAATGTAAATAGCCAAAACACTTTACTATGCACGAAGCCAAACAAAGGCCAAAAAGATGTTGTCTAAAGGTGATTGAAATATGTGTGTTTATGGGAACAAGATGTGGCCACCCTCTGGCTCAAGGTCCATCTGATTTGGTCTGTTTATAAATACAGTTCCACAGAGAACAAACCCACTTCCTGTTAGTTTCTCTCAATTCTCTTTTTCCTCCCTAAACTATGGATCTGATGTCTTATACTGTTTAGAAGGAGAAAACACTGTTTGTCATTTATCAAAATCTAAACAGCTGCAACCTTGCAATGTTAGTTTAGTTTTAGTATTAAGTAAATAAATGTGAGCAGTGATCATATTATACAAATATGTGGACCTAGAGTTTAAATTCAATAAATTATCTTCCAATTCAGTTTCATCAGGTTTGAGATTTTCTTAAGATCCCTTCATGTTTTCCCAGCTTTGCTAGATTAGTATGGAGAACATGCATTGTATATAAACTCCCTTAACTTTTTTCTTTTAAAATTCCTAAATAATTTACTTTGAGAACAAGAGTGATTTATTTGACATTGTGTTGGTTTAAAAATCATGAAGTGATTAAAGGTATTGTGATACTTTATAGAACTGGTATAAAATGAGTAGGAATAATAAGTACATCTTTTAAAAGTTCTACCCATATGGCTCATCCTTAATCCACAATAGTTGTGCATTTCAGACTTGCTTCATTCATTAGCCAGTCATTTCAATGCACTTTTACTTTGGATCAAATTCTGAGTCATTTCAGTATTTAATAGATTCAAGGGTAAAAACTCACTTATATCTAATGATGGTGATCAAAGCCATTAGTCGAGAATGTTTATTAAGAACCAACTGTGTGCCATTTCAAATTTACATCCTTCAAAAAGCAAAGGTGGTCTGCATTTAGATCCTTGAATAGTATTTGCAGTAAATTACATGGTGGAACAGCTTGAATTTTTAAAAAATGGTCCTTCAAGAATCAAGCTAATATTCAACTCCATTGAAAAACTAATTTGGAAATTAAAGTTCTGTTTTTCTGGTTGAAACATGTAGATATAAAAACAATTTGGAGAAATGCCTATCTTAACAAAAAATACTGAAAATAAAAGTAAGTTCTTTTCTTCCAGCTAACAGTATTTTAATCAAAGGGTTTTATAGTACTGACTAGGATAGCTATGTAATAACTACTGAGTCATTATTAATTTTCTATTAATTCTCTAGTGTACTTCCCATGGTAGCTAGTCTAAACCTTTAGTTTTTTCAAGACCCAATTCTGTTATGATGCCTTCATTCTCCAAAGACCAGAAAGAAATAAAACTTTTTATTTTAGCTGCTAGTTATTAGACATGAGAAGCTGCATCAATACATGATAGAGAATTGTTCATTACTTAGATGTGGTAAGCTTTGAGCTGAGTGCATTAATTACTTGACATTTTGAAGTTACTGCCCTTCAGAGGGGTAAGTGCATTCCTTGCAAAGCATAAGTATGAGTACTTGTGATTACATCCATGATATACCAATAGATTTATCTTTCTTCCCTAAATTACTAGAAAATTGGAATACTTTACAAACACTGGAAAATGAGCAGCACACAGTAATGATGCCCAGGAGGAGGACAATAAATAGAGTCCTATCAATGTCCCATTGTACAAACTTGAGAACATCCCCAGCCTGCAGAACAGGAAAGAGGAAAACAATCAGAGCCACATGGTTTCCCTGAGTTGAGAAGGCAGACTTTAGAATTCAGTTAAGTGGCTAGTTTTCTGGGCAACATACCAGAGAGGCAATAGCTGGGCAGAGACAGTACAAGAGAGATGCAGAGGTCTACAGAGAATAAACTTCCCGTCTTTGCCTGAGTACTAGCTCTTGTGCATGAATGTAAGAAAACCTCAAAGACTAGATAGAGGGAAATGACCAGAAAGACATAGGTGGAATAATTTCCACCAGATATACAAAAAGAAGGTTTTTTTCCCTATGCCCAGAGACTGAAGACCTTCTAACACACTGGATATTGAATACAGTCTATACAAAGTGTATTAATGTAGGAAGATACCTATAACTTATCCAAAGAAGTAAAAAAGATCACAAGGGACTAGTATGAATAATTATATGTCAACAAATTGGATAACCTAGAAGTGAACATATTCCTAGAAACTTACAACCCATCATTGCTGCACCTAGAAGAAATTGAAGCCATAAACAGACATAGTTATATTGAATCAGTAATCAAAAGCCTGCTAACAAAGACAAGTCCAGGGATAGATAGTCACAGGTGTATTCTACCAAACATTTAAAGTCTTAATACCAACACTTCTCAATCTCTCCCAGATATCTATAGATAGATAGATAGGTGGATAGATAGATAGAGAACTACATATATAGAGAGAAATATATATATATATATATATATAGAGAGAGAGAGAGAGAGAGAGAGAGAGAGAGAACTGAGTACTTCCAAACCTGTTTTATAACATTACCTTGATATTGAAGTCCAATAATGACATCAAAAGAAAACCATAAATAGTTATTCCTGATGAACATGAATGAAAAAATTCTCAATAGATTTTGGCAAACTTAATTCAGTAGCACACTAAAAAAGATCATACACCATAACCAAGTGTGATTTATCTCTTGGATGTGATGATATATATATTTTTTGGTACCAAGGATCGAACTCAGGAGTTCATGCTTGCCAGGCAGGTGCTGTGCCACTGAGCTAAATCCCCAGCCACAAGGATGTGATATTATTACATGCAAATCATTTGAAGTAATACACTGTATCAGAAGGATGAAAGGTAAAAATCACATGATCATCTCAATAGATGCAGAAAAAGCATTTGACAACATCTAACATTTATGACAAGGACTTTGAACCTATAGATATAGAACAAACTTGCTGCAACATGTAAAAGTAAACATAACTGAAAAGCCCCTAGAAAACATGATATTCAATGTTGAAATATCAAAAGATTGTCCTCTAAAATCAGGAACAAGTCAAGGATATTCATTCTCAGGACATCTACTCAATTTAGTTCTAGAAATACTAGCCAGAGCAACTAGTCAAGAAAAATACATAAAATACATTCAAATTAGGAAGAAACTGGTAAAATTATCTCATTGTGTTACATAAGATGAAGTAGTCATATACAGAGAAAACCTCAAGTCTGCACACACACACATACAGTTAGAACTAATAAATTCATTAAATTTTCATAATATAAAATTAGCCTACAAAAATTATTAGCACATTCCACCGCTCCCAGCCCAGAGGAAGGGACTTCTGGACCACTGATCCATCACTCCCAGCCCAGAATTAGGGGCTTCCAAGCCACTGTTCCACTGCTCCCAGCCCAGAGGAAGGGGCATTTGGGCTGCCATTCCACCACTGCCAGCCCACAGGAAGGTGCTCCAAGGCCATTGTTCCACCACTCCCAGCCCAGAGGAAGGGGCTTCCAGGCTGCCATTCCACCACTCCCACCTCAGAGGTAGGGGCTTCCAGGCTGCTGTTCCACTGCTCCCAGCTCAGAGGAGGTGAGCCATGTGGGTGCCAACAGCACCCCCCCCCCCGCCGAGTTGAAATGAGAAGACACATAAACAAGTCTCAAAACCAAACTTCCAAGAGAAACCAACAGAGCTAAGAGACAACCTGCAATGCGGGGAACAAAATTTCAGCACCTGTACCTCAAAGGACTACTATTTAGAATATATAAAGAACTGAAAAAAATCAGACCTCCCAAATTCAAAGACCCAATTCAAAAACAGGCATCTGAAATGAACAGACATTTCTCAGAAAAAGAAGTAAAAGCAGCAAATAAATATATGAAAAAATACTCAACATCACTCTTATTCGAGAGATGCAGATGAAAACAACAATGAGATTTCACCTCACCCCAGAAAGAATGGCTGCTATTAAAAAAGCATCCAATAACAAATGCTGGTGGGGGTGTGGGGAGAAAGGAACCCTTCTCCATTGTTGGTGGGAGTGCAGACTGGTGCAACCACTGTGGAAATCAATATGGAGATACCTCAAAGAACTAGGACTGGAAATCCCATTTGACCCAGCTATTCCCCTGCTGGGTATCTTCCCAAAAGAATTAAAAGAATCATTCCACAGCAATATATGTCCAACCATGTTTATAGTGGCACAGTTCATAATAGCAAAAGCTTGGAAGCAGCACAAGTGTTGATTAACTGGAAATTGGATAAAGAAGATGTGGGATTTTTTTCCTAATAAAATGGAGTACTACTCAGCCATAAAGAACAAGAAACTAGAGACAGTTATAGCTAAATGGATGCATATTGAGGCCATCCTCTTAAGTGAAATAAATAGGACACATATGTGTAAATACCAAATAGTCTCTCCAGTGTGAGAAACTGAAAGTGTAATTAAGGATACACATGGCCTAATAAGGATACATGAAATTGCCTAATAAGCTATTTATCAAAATGTGATTCCATCACATGTCATATGACTATCAAAATTTAAATTAGGGAGAAGCTTGGCTTATGTAGAGTCTGCTAACTAACTGGAATTTATTTCCAGACCACTATTTCTTCAGTGTTGGTTTTGGGGATCTTTCTGAAACAAATCACATGCTCTGGTGTCTTGTTGGTGCTTGAGATGCTTTCTTAAATTATACGGAAAAATGTATAAATGTTTTCCAGTTTTGTTTGGGTTGAGTTCTACTGTATTTGAATATTATTGTAGTTTTTTTCACTTGAATTGTTCTTCTTTGAATGGTTTTAATTTTTGTATTTGTGTGTGTTTGATAATAAAGTTATTTAAAAATAAATTTACAAAAAAATCAATCAGATCACCTACAACAACCCCAAAGGGAAATGAGATGGAACACTCTGATACTCAACCAACTTGACAGCCTGAACTGGCAACAAAAGAGGATCTGGGAAAAATGAAATCAGAAATAATTTCTCAGATAACAGCAGAGATTGTGCTCATAGTGCAAGACATGATTAATAAATCTAGAGAGGAGCTGAGGAACATGATGGAATCCCAACATAGGAAACAAATGGAATCCATAAAACAGAAGCAAACAGATTTCCAGATCAAAAACTCCATTGAAAGTCTAAACAGAAAAATGAGCCTATGTGAGGAGAGAATTTCAGATATAGACAATAAAATTGCAATTAGTGACCAGGAAAAGAAAAGTTGCTTCAAAATTGTAAGGGACCATGAGAAGTCAATCCAGCAGCTGCTAGACAATGCAAAGAAGAATAATATAAGACTGATAGGAGTCAATGAAGAAACAGGAGAGCGTGCAGACAACATAAAAAACTGTTCACAGAAGTAATGGCAGAAAACTTCCCAAGGAGGGGAAAAGAACTTGACGTAGCAATAAGTGAGGCATATAGGACTCCAAATAGCCTGGATCAAAAAAAAATCTACACATAGGCATATAATAGTTAAGATTTCAGAAAACCAACAGAAGAACAAAATTCTACAAGCAGTTAGAGAAAAGAAACAAATCACATACAAAGGAAAGCCCATCAGAACCACATCAGACTTCTCAACACAAACCCACGAGGAAAGAAGAGCATGGAGTGACATATTTCAAGCTCTAAAGGAAAACAACCTCCCACCCAGATTGATGTACCCTGCAAAACTATCTTTCAAAATTTATAGAGAAATAAGATGCTTCCATGAAAAACAGCAACTTAGGAATTTCATGAATACCAAACTACCAAACCAGCTCTCCAAATATTTAAGACAATATCTTAGGAATAGACAATGAGAATCACTACCCCACAAAGCACCGCAGAATAGACCCATCAGGCATGACAAGAAATTAAATGTAAAAGGGGAGAATCCAACAAAAAGAAAAAGTCATGACAATGATAAGTCAATACATAGCAGTTATAACCGTCAATGTTAATGGTCTCAATTCACAAATCAAAAGAAATAGATTTGCAGAATAGGTCAAGAAGCAAAATCCAACAATATACTGCATACAAGAAACACACTTAATTCAAAAGGAAACTCCTACACTGAAAGTTAAAGGGTGGAAAACAATACTCCATGGGACAGGAAACTGAAAAAAAGCAGGAGTAGCTATCCTCTTGGCAGATCAAGTAGATTTCAAACCTACACTGATTAAGAGAGATGAAGAAGGACACTACATCCTTGTAAAGGGAACAATCCAAGAGGAAGAGATGACAATCATAAATATCTATGCACCAAACACTAGTGCACCCAACTATATAAAACAAATACTAATGGACATGAAATGTCATATATGTACCAATACAGTTGTAGTGGGGGACCTCAGTACCCCCCTTTCACAAATACATAGATCAACTAGACAAAAAATAAATAGTGAAAAACGAACTCAATCAAACTCTTGAACAAATGAACTTAACAGATGTTTACAGAGTCTTCCACACCACAAAATCAGAATACACATTCTTCTCAGCTGCACCTGGGTCATTCTCCAAAATAGACCACATACTTGCTTATAGAACATGTTTAAGTAAGTGCAAAGGAATTGAAGTTATCCCTTTTGTATAATCAGACCATGGTGGGATGAAATTGGAGATCTATAGCAAAAGAAACTGCAAAAATTTCATAAACACATGGAAATTGAACAACACACTTCTGAATAACCAATGGGTCACAGAAAAAATTAAAGAAGAAATCAGTCCCTTCAACTAAATGACAATGACAATACAACATATCGGAATCTATGGGATACAATGAAAGCAGTTTTTTGGGGGAAATTCATAGCGGTAAAAACTCACATTATAAAAACAGAGTGAGCCCAATTAAACAATCTGATCATTAACCTCAAGCTTATAGAAAAAGAAGAGCAGGACAAACCCAAGGCTCATACAAAGGAGGAAATTATAAATATCAGGGCACAAATCAAGACAATGGAGACTAAGAGAATGATAAAAGAAATTAATGAAGCCAAGAGTTTGTTCATCAAAAGAATAAACAAAATTGAAAAACCCTTAGCCAATCTTATCAGAAAAAGGAAAGACAAGGCCCAAATCCATGCAATTAGGAATGAAAAGGGTGAAATTACAATGGACCCAGCAGAAATCCAGCGGATCATCAATACCTACTTCCAGAACCTGTACACCAATAACATGGAAAACACAGAAGAAATGGACAGATCCCTAGATATATATGAATTACCAAAGTTGAAAGAAGAAGACCGAAAAATTCTGAACAGCCCAATATCAACCAATGAAATTGAATACATAATTAAAAACTTACCAATTAAGAAAAGCCCAGGTTCTGATGGCTTCACTGCTGAATTCTACAAGACATTTAGAGAGGAACTACTGCCACTACTGTTGAAAGTCTTCAGTGAAATTGAAAGGGAAGCAATACTCTCAAAATCATTCCTGGAAGCAAGCATCACTTTGATCCCCAAAGCAGAGAAAGAGCCAACCAAAAAAGAGAATTTTAGGCCAATCTCACTAATGAACATAGATGCAAAAATCCTAATAAGATACTGGCAAATAGAATTTAGAAGATCATGAAGAAGATCATACACCCTGACCAAGTGAAATTCATCCCAGAGATGCAGGGATGGTTCAACATACACAAATCAATCAATGTAATACACTGTATCAACAGAGCCAAGGACAAAAACCATATGATTATCTCCATAGATGCAGAAAAAGCATTTGACAAAATCCAACACACGATTATGATGTAAATCCTACAAAAAATTGGAATAGATGATCTCTACCTCAATCTGATAAAAGCCATCTATCAAAAACCAACAGCCAGTATCATACTAAATGGTCAAAAACTGAAATCCTTCACACTAAAATCAGGAACAAGACAAGGATGTCCACTATCACCACTCTTGTTCAGTGTAGTTTTGGAAACATTGGCCATGGCAATTAGACAAGAGAAGGAAATAAAAGGCATAAAGAGAGGAAATGAAGAAGTTAAACTGTCATTATCTGTAGATGACATGATACTCTATATAGAAGACCCCAAGAATGCCACCAAAAGTCTTCTAGACTTAATAACCAAATTCAGTTGAGTAGCTGGATACAAAATCAACACACAAAAATCAAAAGCTTTCCTCTACAAGAACAACAGACTCACTGAGAGAGAAATAGGGCAAACAGTTCCTTTCACAATAGCATCCAAAAAACTGAAATACCTAGGAATCAACCTAACAAAAGAGATCAAAGACTTCTTCTCTGGAAACTATAGCACTCTGAAAAGAGAGATTGAAGATGATATCAGAAAATGGACAGACATCCCCTGCTCCTGGGTAGGAAGGATCAATATAGTGAAAATGGCCATACTTCCAAAACTGCTACATGGATTTAATGCAATCCCAATTAAAATTTCAGCAGCATACTTCATGTACCTTGAGAAAACAATCCAAAAATTCATTTGAAACAAGAAGAGACCCAGAATAGCAAAAGCAATTCTAGGTAACAGAGACATGGCAAGTGGTATCACAACCCCCAACTCAAAATTATACTTCAAAACTACTGTGATAAAAACAGCATGGTTGGCAAAGAAACAGACCTGAGGACCAGTGGAGTAGATTAGAAGATGCGGAAACAACTCCAGACAACTCAGCCACCTCTTCTTCGACAAAAGAGCCAAACATCCTCACTGGAGGACAGATAGCCTCTTTAATAAATGATGCTGGAAAAACTGGGTTTCCACTTGCCAAAGATTAAAACTAGACCTGTATCTCTCACCATGCACTATACTAAAATTGAAATGGATTAAAGATCTAAATATTAAAATAGAAATGCTGAACCAGTTGGAACAGAGGTTAGGTAGAACTCTTGAAGACATTCGTATAAGAAAAGATTTTATGCGCAATACCTCAGTTGTCCATGAACTTACACAATCAACAAGTGGGATCTCTTCTTGTTAAAAAGCTTCTGCACAGCAAGAGAAACCCCCAACAGTGTGAAGAGACAACCCACACTGTGGGAAAAAATCTTCACCCGCTGTTCCTCAGACAAAAGTCTACTTTCTAGAATCTATGAAGAATTTAAAAAGATCAGACCTCCCAAATTTAAAGACCCAATCCAAAAACGGGCATATGAAATGAACAGACATTTCTTAGACAAATAAGTAGAAATTGCAAATAAACATATGAATAAATGTTCAACATCATTGGTCATTCGAGATGCAAATGAAAACAACCCTGAGATTCCACTTCCCTCCAGAAAGAATGGCTGCTATCATGAAATCAACCAATAATAAATGCTGGTGGGGCTGTGGGGAAAGAGGAACACTGCTCCACTGCTGGTGGGAGTGTAGGCTGGTTCAACCACTATGAAAATCAGTATGAAGATACCTCAAAGAACTAGGACTTGAATTCCCCTTTGACCCAGCTATTCCCCTGCTGGGTACCTTCTCCAAAGAATGAAAAGAATCATACCACAGTGATATATGTGCACCCATGTTCTTAGCAGCACAATTTGTAGTAGCTAAAACTTGGAAGCAGCAGAGATGCCCATCAACTGGAGACTGGATAGAGAAAATATTGTTTTTTTTATATGATGGAGTACTACTCAGCCATAAAGAATGAGAAATTAGAGACATTTATTGCTAAATTGGTGCACATTGAGGCCATTCTCTTAAGTGAAATAAATAGGACACACATGTGTAAATACCAAATAGTTTCTCTAGTGTGAGAAACTGAAAGTGTAAATAAAGACTACAAGGTATAATAGACAATGTGAAATAGGAAGAAAAGGGGAAGAGGAGAAGGGGACGAGGTAGGTGTAGGGGAAAGGAAAGAAGGTTATGCAGTTAATACGAGAAAATGGAACAAAGTCTTTCTCTGTAAATAGGGAGGGATGGAGGGGTTGAAGAGAGGGTAGGGGAAGGGGGAAAAATAAGAACCAAGAGAGATTATGTAAAGGTGCAAACTTCCAATGATGAATGTCATTATATTGTATACCTAAAATGTACCAATGATTAGAATGAATAATCGATAATGTGAAACAGGAAGAAATGGTCCAAAGAGGCAGGGGAAAGGAAAGAAGGGAAAGGAAAAATTATGAGAAATTGAAAAAATGCAAACAATGTCTTTGTAAATAGCGAAGGGTGGAGGCGATAAAGGGAGGCCTGAGAATGGGGAAAAATAACCAAGATACATCAGGTAAAGGTGCAAGTTCCCAATGAGAAATGTAAATGTGTTTGTTGTATACCTAAAATGTACCAATAAAAGAATTTAAGGAAAAACAACAACAACAAAAAAAATTAGTAGTATTTCCATGCAGTAACAATGAACTACACACAAAGAAAATTACAAAACAATTTCATTTACTGTAGCATCAAAAATATTTAGTAATATTTAACCAATGTGGTAAAAGATTTATATGCTGAAAAATGAATGGCATCGATGAAGGACATTAAAACATCACAGGATCATATATTGTAAAAATTAATGACATTAAAATATCCACAGTACCCAGGCAATGTACTGATTCAATATGATCCATATCACAATCTCAGTGGTGGGCCCGAAATTTAGCTCAGTGGCACTACCACCTGCCTGACAAGCACAAGGTCCTGAGTTTGATCCCTAGTACAAAAAAAAACAACAAAAAACCTCAAGGGCATTCTTTGCAGAAATATAAAAAAAAATTCTAAAATTCTTATAGAACCACAAAACATTCCAAATTGACAAGATAATTTTGACCATCTTATGGAGATGATTAAAAATGTCAGAATGAGACCAGTAGAAATCAAGATACCTGGGAAATAACTTGGTGGAGAAAAAAAAAGTTGATCTTTGGGATTCAGAAGGGAGCTGATAGGAGAATTAGAAACTACAGAGAAACTGGAGAAATGGAGAGAAAAAGTTGAAGTCAGGACAGTCATGAGTAACTTTCGGAGGGATCTGGGTCTGAAAGTGCTGATATTAAATCAAGCAGACTACTTCACTTCCCCACTCCCACACTGCCTACATCCACCAAAGGGCTCAGTGGTTGTTTGCTTTCTTTATCTATTAATATGGACAGGGATATGCCTCAGCTTGAAAGGTTGTCACAGTCAGAGACTCTGAAGGAACAGGAGCACCTCATAACCCCACAGACCATAAAGCTAAGCAGAGAAAGCCATGCCCAGGGCACATAGAAGACATGAAAACTGGGAGTGCCTGAAGTGAATATAGCTTTATGGTAGAGACCATGGACTGTTAAGTCCCAACAGGAAAGGTGGGGTAGGATTCAGCATTCACACATGAAAATGTGAGTTTTTAAATAAAATAGGTCTTAGTAATAATTCAGTATCCATCTCCCATATCTGGTGGATTCCAAAACTGTAGACCCTGGAAAGAAAGCACTTATTCAGAAATATGGAAGAATTTTTTTTCTGGACTCAATTGCCTTTTTCTTCATTGGCTTATTGGGGGTGTGTTTTTTTTTTCCTTTGCTTTGTTTTCTGTTTTTTCTTTTTCCTTCTTTTCCATATTCATGTCTTCCTGGTACTTTTATCTAATTCTATTAATTTTCATTTACTCCTTAATGAAATACTTTGTATCCCTTCTCTCTCTGTCCTCTCATCTTCATTTATTTTTCAAATTTTACTTCTTTAATTTTCCTTTTCCTCACCCCTTCTATATTTACTTAGAATTGTTATTAAGCTTTATTTACCCTTATATATTAAATTGACTCTATTCTCTTATTATTCAATTCTTTTCTATTGTTAGTGGTGGTATAGTTGTTGCATGTAGAAGGTATTCACTGTATGTCAATATTTGGTGTGTCATTGTATGTATATTATAATTACAGATTACTCTTCTCTTGATAAAGCTGGTACAGTGGTAACTTTTATCGATTTTTATGGTATATCAATATTAAACTTGCCTTTGACTCTATTATTGTTGCTGATTTTGTTGCTATTGTCAGGGTGGCATAGTTTTTACTATTAATTGCTTTTTACTGTACACTAATATCTGGTTTGACTTTGTCTCATCAATAATACTGTGGTTCATTTCCAGAGAACTTGATACTGAACCAATTGCATTGCACACTCCTCTACTGAGATCAATGGAGGAATGAAGGTGCTTGGATTTTGAGACAGAGACAAAAGCTCATAGCTAGCCAAGTCCAGAGGGGATTACTGAAAAGCAAATATGAAGAGATCTCCACACTGTCAACAAAGTTTTTCCACTTTTATCAACCCACAGGGCCCCCCACATTCCAAAAGAAATATGAGAAAAAAGGCAACAAAAGCATCCCCAAACTCCCAACTCTATCAAAGCTGATTTATGAGGCACTGATGGTAAGTAAATCAAAATCCAAACAGCTGAATTATAATAAAGGATAAAAAATAGATAACATGCTCAATAAACCCAAATATGTTATAACTAAACAAATAATGGACTTAATAATCCAAATGATCAGTGAGTTTACAGAAGATGCTAATAAAAAAAAACTAGCTGAGCTAAAAAAAAGTAATGCGAAATATCAATGACCATGTTAGCCAAAAGTATGAGTCCATGAAATTGTATCAAACAAATATCCAGGAGATAAAAATTTTATTGAAAGTCTGGGCAGCAAAAGTGACCAGTATAAGAACAAAGTATCAGAACTGGAAGACAGGACTGATGTAGTGACTGTATACTCAAAGATGCCTTATAACAATAAGAGAACATGAAAAATGGATTCAATGGCTGCTAGATAACACAAGGAAGAATAAGATTAATTGGAATTAGTGAAAAATCAGAAGACAGCACAAATGGCACAAAAAGCCTGTTAACAGAAATAATTGCAAAAAACTTTCCAAATATGGGAAAGGAATTTAACATACAGATAAATGAGTCATACAGAAGCCCAAATAACCATGTTTCCATGACATAGTCTCAGCTCCCCAAAGACACAGATTGACAAATTGAAACAAAAACCAAAATCTAACAGTGTGCAGTATACAAGAAATATATTTAGGGCTGGGGATTTAGCTCAGTGGTTCTGGTGCCTGCTGCGCAAGCACAAGACTCCGAGTTCGATCCCTGGTACCCCCCCCCAAAAAGAAATACATTTAGTCCAAAAAGAAATTCAGAGACTAAAAATGAAAAGATGGAAAATATTCCATGCAACAGGAACCCCAAAATAAGCAGAAGTAGCATCCTATATTCATTCAGTCAAAGTGGACTCCATGCCAAACTAATCAGAAGAGACAAATCACTACATATTAGTTAAAGGAACAATTTGAGACCAAGCAATAACAATTGTAAATCTATATGCAATGTAGACTGGCAGATCTAACTTCAAAAAGCAGATACTACTGGACATAAAAGATCAAATAAACATCAATACAATTGTATTGGGTAACTCAATACCTCACTATCACAAATAGACATTTCAACTAGACAAGATGTCAGTGTTGAACACGTAGATTTAATAGATATTTACAGTGCTGTACATAGCAATACAATAAACATTCTTCTAAGCCTCACATGAACCTTTCTCCAAATAAACCATACTCTAGCTGAAAAAGCATGCATAGGTAGATACAAAAGATTCATAATTACCCCATGCATATTACTGGATCATAGTGAAATGAAACTAGAAATAAATGGAAGAAGAAACTGCAGAAAATATTCAAACATATAGAGATTAAACAATACATACTTGAATAATCAATGGGTCACAGGAGAAATCAAGGAAGAAATTAGTTCCTAGAATCATATAAAAATGCCAATACAATGTATCAGAACCTATGGGACACAATGAAAGCTGTCTTAAAAGGAAAGTTTATAACTATGGATGCTCACACAAAAACAGAGAGAGTTCAAATACATAACCTAATGCCACACCTTAAGGTCCTAGAAAAACAAGAACAATCCAAATCCAAACCTGGTACAAGGAAAGAAATTATAAAGATCAGAGCAGAAATTAATGAAATTGAAACCAAAAAAATATTAAAAATCAATAAATCAAAGAGCTGATTCTTCAAAAGAATAAAATAGACAACCCCTTAGCCAATTTCTTCAAAAAAGAAAAGGAAAACCTCATATTAATGCAATTAGAAATGAAAAAGGTAAAATCATAATGGACAGTCCCAAAATTCATATTACTAGTAAGTACTTTAAAAACCTATATCCAATAAATTGGAGAATCCAGAAAGAATGGAATACATTCCTAGATACATATGAATTATCAAAACTGAAACAAGATATTAAAATCCTGAATAATCTAAAAACATACAATGAAATTGAGGCAATGATTTAAAAAACTACTGATTAAGAAAAACACAGTATGCAGTGGATTCACCACTAAATTCTTTAAGTACTCCTGGGAAGAGATAAGGCTAATACTCTTCAAACTCTTTAATCAAATTGAAAAGAAAGAAGTACTGCCAAATGCACTCCTGGAAGCTAGTATTACCTTGATTCCAAAAGCAGAGAAAGACTCAATTGAAAAAGAAAACTATAGGCCAATCTAATTAATGATTAGCAATGTAAAGTTCCTCAAAACATACTGGTTGTCTTAGTTACTTTCTTGTTGCTAGGACAAAAATACATAACACCCACAGTTAAAGGAGGAAAGGTTTATTTTAATTCAGTTTGTAGAAGTTTTAGTACATGGTGGCTAGGTCTAAGGCAAGGTAATATGGGAGAAGAGAAAGAGTTCATGGTGTAGCAATTAGGAAGAAGTGTAGGATCAAGGCAGGAGGAGGAATACATTTTGTTGCAGGCCATACCCACAGTAACCCACCTCTTCCCATCAAGCTTCACCTCCCAGCATCACACCCAGCTGTAAAGCGGACCCAGTCACTTCCCAAAAGCCTTACCTTTTGAGTGCAGGAGGCTTTGGGGGACATTTTAGAGATAAACCATAACAATGATAAACAGAATACAACAAATCATTAGAAAGATTATATATCACAACCAGTTAGGCTACATCCCAGGAATGCAAGAATAGACCAACATATGCAAATCAATAAACATAACAGAAGCAAGATCATAAATAAAAGCAAGGACAAAAATCCTATGATCATTTTAATAGATGTAGAAAAACCTTTTGACAAAGATAATAGGTATAGAAGTATGTTACCTCATCATAAAGGCCATTTGTGAGAAACCAACTGCCAATCCTTTTTTTAATGTATAACTTTATTATTGCTCACTAAACACATACATATACAAAAACTAAAATTATTCAAGGAAAACCAATGCAAGGGAAAAAAAACCTATAATAATATTCAAATATAATAGAACTCAACCAAAGCAAAACTGAAAAATACTTAAACATTTTTCCATATAATTAAAAAAAATCTCAAGCATTAACAAGATATCAGAAGATGTAGTTTGTTTCAGAAAGATTTTCAAAACTAATATTGAACAAATAGTGGTCTGGAGAAAAAATTCTAATTAACTAGTAGACTCCACGTAGGCCAATTTTTTTAAAATTTAAATTTCAGTACAATCATGTGACACATGATGGAAATATAATCTGAGAAATATGTTATTAGGCAATTTCATCCATGTGTATCACAGAGTATCACATATAGTGCCAACTTCTAAGTGCAAATTGAAAAGGTATACGTCAATCATCTGTGATGGCCCCTTGATAGTATCCAAATATGCAGTTAAACACGAGATACATGAGGCTACCCCTGGCATAGAAGCACATTGTTGTACAGTAAACTCTTTTATCTAACTAGGAATGTTCTCTAAAGGATGAAAAGCCCAGCATGTTATAATCAGTACCTAAAACAGTAACAGTCATTTATCACACTATCGAGTACTGTGTACTGTTCACAGTTCTATGTGGTTCTTCTGGAAACATACCCTTCTCTCCTTTGATCTCAGTGACTCTTCCTTCCCAATCCACTGATGAGCTCCAGCCTAGTCTCTATCTACATCTCTTCCTACAGTTTTACACACAATCTATATATGGATTCTCTCCAGATTCCAGCCTGTAACCTGATTTCTCCCCTTCCCCTCCTGCTGCCCCTACCCCTTTGAGCCTTTTCTTCATATTTCAAATTATCAATTATTCATTTTAATCATTTTAATCCTTAATTACACTTTCAGTTTCTCACACTAGAGAAACTATTTGGTATTTACACATGTGTGTCCTATTTATTTCACTCAAGAGGATGCACTAAATGTGCATCCATTTAGCTATAAATGTCTCTAGTTTCTTGTTCTTTATGGCTGAGTAGTACTTCATTTTATAAAAAAATCATATCTTCTTTATCCAGTCTCCAGTTGATGGGTATTTGGGTTCTTTCCAAGCTTTAGCTATTGCAAACTGTGTCGCTGTAAACATGTGTGCACATATATCACTGTGGTATGATTCTTTTAATTCTTTTGGGAAGATACCCACAGGGGGATAGCTGGGTCAAATGGGACCTCTAAGCATAATTCTTTGAGGTATCTCCATACTGATTTCCACAGTGGTTGCACCAGTGTGCACTCCTACCAACAATGGAGAAGGGTTCCTTTCTCTACACACCCCCACCAGGATTTATTATTGGATAACTTCTTTATAACAATGATTCTTTCCGGGGTGAGGTGGAACCTCAGTGTTTTCATCTGCATCTCTTGAATAAAAGTGATGTTGAACATTTTTTCATATATTTATTTGCTGCTTTTACTTCTTTTTCTGAGAAATCTCTGTTCATTTCAGATGCCCATTTTTGAACTGGATCTTTGAATTTGGAGGGGATCTGATTTTTTTCAGTTCTTTTTCCCTTAAATTCTTTTATTGGTACATTTTGTATATTCTAGATAGTAGTCCTTTGTCTAAGATGCAGCTGCTGAAAATTTTTCCCACATTGTAGGTTGTACCTTAGCTCTGTTGGTGGTTTCTCTTGCAGTCCAGAAGTTTTTAATAAGATGAGATCCCAGTTGTTGATTCTTTGTGCTAGTTCCTGTGCTACTGAGGTTTTGTTCATAAAGTCTTTTCCTACGCCAATGTTTTCAAGAGTTCTATCTAACTTATCTTCCAGCAAATTTAATGTTTCTGTCTTAATATTTAGATCTTTAATCTACTTCGATCTTAGTTTAGTGCATGGTGAGAGGTATGGGTCTATTATAATCTTTGGCAAGTTGAAATCCATTTTTTCCAACACCATTTATTAAATAGGCTATCTTTGCTCCAGTGAGGATGGTTGGCTCCTTTGTCAAAGATGAGGTGGCTGAGTATATCTGTAGTTGTTTCTGCATCTTCTAATCTATTCCACTGATCCTTGGGTCTATTTCTTTGCCAGTACCATGTTGATTTTATCACCATAGCTTTGTAGTATAGCTTCAAGTTGGGTTTTGTGATACCTCTAGCCATGTCTCTGTTGCCCAGAATTGCTTTTGCTATTCTAGGTCTCTTCTGGTTCCAAATGAATTTTTGGATTATTTTCTCTAGTTCTATGAAATATATTGATGGAATTTCAATCAGCATTGCATTAAATCTATATAGCAATTTTGGAAGTACGGCCATTTTCACTATATCGATTCTTCTTACCCAGGAACAAGGGATGTATTTTCAATTTCTTATATCCTCCTCAATTTCCTTTTTCAGAGGGCTATAGTTTTCAGTGTAGAGATGGTTTGCTTCCTTTATTAGATTGATTCCTAGATATTTCATTTTTTTGGATGCTATTGTAAAAGGAATTGTTTCTTTAATTTCTCTCTCAGTGAGTCTATTATTTGTATATAAAAAGGCTATTGTTTTTTGAGTGTTGACCTTATATCCAGCTATTTTACTCATCTGTCAATTAAGTCTGGAAGTCTTTTTTCAGAGTATTTTGGGTCTTCTATGTAAAGTATCATATCATCAGCAAATAATGACAGTTTAACTTCTTCCTTTCCTATCTTTATTCCATTTATTTCTTTCTCTTTTCTAATTGCTGTGGCTAATGTTTCCAAGACTATATTGAACAGGAGTGGTGATAGTGGGCATCCTTGTCTTGTTCCCAATTTTAGCATGAAAATTTTCAGTTTTTGACCATTTAGTATGATGTTGGCTATTGGTTTTTTATAGATAGCCTTAATCAAGTTGAGAAAAAGGCCTTCTATTCCAAATTTCTGTAGGGTTTTTTTTTCATGAATGGGTGTTGGATTTTGTTGAAAACCTTTTCTGCATCTATTGAGATGGTCATATGCATTTTGTCCTTGACTCTGTTGATATAGCATATTACATTTATTGATTTATGAATGTTGTACTATCCTTGCATCCCTGGGATAAATCCAACATGGTCAGGGTGTATGATCTTGATGATCCTTTGTATTCTATTTTCCAGTATCTTGTTGAGGATTTTTTTCATCTATGTTCATTAGGGAGATTGGCCTGTAGTTCTCTTTTTGGGTTGGGTCTTTCCCTGGTTTCAGAATCAAAGTAATACTTGCTTCCAGGAATGAATTTGGAAGCCTTCCTTCCCTTTCAATTTCCTTGATGAGTTTAAAGAGTAATAGTGACAGTTGTTCTTTAAATATCTTGTAGAATTCAGCAGTGAAGCCATCAGGACCTGGGCTTTTTTTGTTGGTAAATTTTTTATTACATTTTCAATTTCACTCATTGTAATTGGGGTGTTTAGAATTTCTATATCTTCTTCATTTAATTTTGGCAATTTGTATGTATCTAGAAATCTGTCCATTTCTTCTGTGTTTTCCAATTTGTGTGTGTGTGTGTGTATGTTATGTTTTCCATTTATTAGAGTACAGGTTCCCAAAGTAGGTATTGATGATCCTCTGGATTTCTGCTGGGTCTGTTGTGACTTCACCTTTTTCACACCCCCCCATTAATTTTATTGGTACATTTTAGGTATAAAATACAGTTACATTCATCATTGGGATCTTGTACCTTTACATGAGTCTCTTGGTTCTTATTTTTTTTCCCCTTCCCTTGCCCTCCCTTCACTCCCTCCACCCTTCCCTATTTGCAAAGACCTTGTTTCCATTTTTTTCCTCTTCTCATATTTTTTCCTTTCCCTTTTATCCCTTCCCCTACCCCTCCCAATTCCCCTGCTCTTTTAGACCTTTTCTTAATGTTACACAATATCAGTTATATATTTTTTAAATTACAATATTAAGATCTAGGAGACATTACTACAGATTTCACAGAATTTAAAAGGATATAGAAAGCATATTACAAAAATCTTTTTTCAAATAAATTTCACAACTTCTAAGAAGTACATTGGAAGACAAATTAATGAAACTAATTCTAGAGGAAATATAAAATTTGAATAGCACCTATTAAAGAAAGTATTTTTCTAGCATGAAAACCTACCTATATGACAACAGCAGGCTCATAAATATTTTAACTGATAAATTACACCAAACAATTAAAGCAGAAAAAAGAAGGAACACTTCTCCCCTCATTTTAGGAACTCAACATTGTGCTAATGCTAAAACTAAATAAAGATAATAGAAGAAAAAACTATGAACATAGATAGAAATTTGTTTAACAAAACAAACTATTGGAAGTCAAATCTGGCAGGATGTAGAAAGGGGTTTTGTTATAGGGATGGCACTGTTGGTTCAGCATTGGAAGATCCACCCCCAAAAGTCATCATTTTAACAGAGGAAAGGCAAAAGCTGTATGATCCTGTCACTAGTTGGAGAAAAAGTATTGGACTGAATTCTACAGCTGTTCATAGTAAAAGCTATCAGGAGCCTAGAAGTAGAACAGAACCTTCTCAACAGATTAAAGACATGTACTCCATACTTCCAGCAAGAACACCTTATATAAATGGAGAAGATACAATGCTTTCTCCTTAAGGTGGGGAACAAGGGTAGATATGCTTACTCTTCATCTGTTCATTAGACTTTGAAACATAGGTCTAAACTGAAATAGTCTGGCAATAAAATGACACAACTAGGATAGGATTGGCATGACAGAAGCAAAATCTTTATATGTAGATGAAATGATCATCTACAGAGAAAATACTAAGAAATCTCTAGGAGTCCCTAGAACTTGTACTTGAATTTAGCAGGATTAGAAAACACAAGATATATATAAAAATTCAGGTATGTGTATACTTGCTATAAATGAAGAACTGGTTATTGAAATTTAAAAGTTATGTAGGAGTACAAAGGACCCAGAAAAGCCAAGAACACAAACAAAAACAGTGTTGGAAGGCATTTAGCACCCAATTTTAAGACTTCTTCTAAAGCTACAGTACTCAAGGCAGTGTTGGTGTAAGGAAAGACATATAGGTCATTGGAATAAAACAGAGAATCTAGAAATAGAACCACACATATATGGTCCACTGAGTTTTGAAAGATTATTTAACATTAGCATTTTATAGAATATAAACTTGATTCAAGAGCCGAGGAAGAGATAGTGTCTTCAGCAAATGGCACTAGAACACCTGGTATCCGTATATAAAAAATTAACCTCAACCCTTTTTTTTCCATACATGAAAATAACTTGAAGGGATCTATGAACCTAAATAAGAAAGCATAAAAATATAAAACTTTAAGAAGAAATTATAAGGGAAAACATTTATGAATTCAGGGTAGGCAAGAACTACCTAGAATACAAAAAACATGATGTATAAAAGAAAAAAATTGATAAATGAGATTCCTTCAAAATTTAGAACTTTAAATGACATCATTAAAATGAAAAGTAGTCCTTAAACAGACCATATTTACAATGCATAGAACCTATGACCAGAATATATAAAGAATTCTTAGAACTCATTTATAGACAACCCAATTAAAATGTAGACATACAAAGATGATAAATAGCCAGTATAGCACAAGGAATGATGTGCAACTCTAGAATCAGAAAAATACTAATCAGTACAATAACAAGATTGAATTATACACTCATTAGGGAGATGAAGTCAAAAGTTTTAAAAGCCTTGTCATGACTTTTTCTTTTTGTTGGATTCTCCCCCTTTGCATTTAATTTGTCACGCCCAATGGATTCATTCTGCTGGGTTTCCTGGTGTTGTGATCCTCATTGTCTTTTCCAAAGATATTGTCTAAAATTGTTTGGAATGCCGGTTTGGTATTCATGAAGTTCCTGAGGTGCTCTTTGTCATGAAAGTATCTTATTTCTCCATCCATTTTGAAAGATAGTTTTGCAGGGTACATCAATCTGGGTTGGAGGCTGTTTTCCTTTAGGGCTTAAAATACATCACTCCAAGCTCTTCTTGGCTTGAGCTTCCTTCCAGGTGCTGGGACTGGCTGAGCTTCTCTACCCTAGGAGCCTGGGATGGAGGTGGGGAGCTTCCTCCCAGGTACTGGGACCAGCTCACCTTCTCTGCCCTAGGAGCCTGGGATGGAGGTGGGTAGCTTCCTTCCAGGTTCTGGGCTGGATTTTGCTTCTTAATCTACTCTGTCTGTAACAGTCCAAAAGCTCCAGCCACCGCTCCAGCTGAGTAAATGTGCTCCCTGTTTTTTAGCTGACATTATATTATTTTCATCCACAGCTGGCCTAAGATTTTCCTCCAGCTCTTCCTGTAACTCAGTGGCAAGGCTTGAATCTCCTTCATTTATTACCTGGGTCCTTTTATCAAGGACTCACGGTGCAGGGCAGGGAGTGACACTGGGGAAAACACACGCCAGGTTGGAATCCGGATCCGGGGAGCCTGGGACTGAAGTCTCTGCAGGAGGGCAGCTCCGCAACTCCTGGGCCTGATGCCTCCAGAGCAGTTTCCCCATTGCCCAGAGGGAAGGCTTGAAGGAAGCGCCGGAAACCATTTCCTGGCGGATAGCGTGAGCCTATTTAAACTTATTTTTATGCATTTATTTTCCATCTGGATATACTCTTCAGTGAAATTATCTTTTCATATCATTTTATAATTAGATTTTTGACTTTTAACTGTTAAAATAACAGAGTTTTTAAAAATATAAGCTGGATACTAGGTCTTTGTTGGATACATACAGTACACATATTTTCTCCCTGTCTATAGCTTATATTTTCATTTCTATTATCTGAGCCTTTTGCAAAAACTTTTCTTTAAATTTTAGGAAGCTCCAGTTTATTAACATTTCATTTTATATGCTTTTGGTGTCAATTCTAAGAATTCTTTACCTAGCTCTAGATCCCAAAGACTCCTTTTTTTTTTCTAAAAGTTTTATAGGTTTCTATTTTACTTGTAACAATAAATTCTCTTAAAGTCAATTTTTGTATAAAGCATGAGGTTTATTCCAAAGACTATTGAAAAGGTTATTCTTTCTCCATGAAATTGGATTATCAGGATGTGTTACTCAAATAAATAGGATGTGTTACTCAAAAAAGCTAAGAATAATCACTTTACATATTCATGAAGCTTCCAGGACTTTATTAAGTCAACATAAGTATACTGTGAGTCTGTTTCATCAGCTGCCTTTAAACAATATACATGAGCCCTGTTATGGTTTGGGTCTAGACGTACCCCCAAAGCCTCATGTGGTCATAGCTGGCTTTTTCAGAGGTGGCTGAATCTAGAGTGTGTGATGCTAGGATTAAGCTAACAGAGAAATGGGGTTGTTTCTGTGTCATTACCTGATCATGTGGCTCAAGAGCCTTTGTAACTGGCTTGTGATAAGGGGAAGAGTTAGAAAAGATTCAGTGATGCCTGCTGAAAAAGTAGAACTGGATAATGTGAATTGGAATAAAAGGTTTAAAGGGGAAGGGGAACTGGGGGGGACTGAGAAAAGAAGGAAAAAATGGAAACAAAGCTGTTGTAAATAGGGAGAAATGGAGGGGTGGAAGGTAAGGAAAGAGGATGGAAAAAAACAAAAACCAAGATATATCATGTACAGATACAAAATCCCAATGATGAATCATAAGTATGACTAAATTGTACCAGCAAACTTAATGAATAAAAAAAGTAGAGCTAGAATGCCTTAGGCTGTTCTGTATGGGAGATTCTGGTCAGAGCTCAGAAGACCAGAAAGCTGGTAAAGACCCAGGCTCAGTAAGTTTCTGTTGGGAAGAAGGACTGTACTGGCTGCTGGAATCTAGATGATGTCTGTTATGCCTTGGCAGAAAGTTTGCCTGAATTTTGCTCATGTCCATGTCCAGAGACTTCCCCTGAGACTGAGATTAAGGATGGTGGACTAATTAATCTGGCAGAAGAAATTTCAAAGCAGTGTAATGTTGAGGTGGTGGCATGGCTACTGTTGGGTGTTTTTAGCCAGATTTATGTTGAGAATCAAGAGCAAAGATCCCAGCAGAATGATTTAAAACATTTTGAATTTAGATGAAAGGAAGCTCTAGAAGAGCTATGGACTACAAAGATGGAGCAGAGGAGATCTTGATTGCTGAGAAGGAACAGGAGAATAGAAAAGATAGCCTGAGGACATCACAAGAAGCAGCAGAATTCCACCTTTGCAACCAAGGTGAGAGACTTAGCTTTGAGAAGAGAGCCACAAGAACAGCATATTTCAGAATGGTGTTGGCCCAGGGAAGTTGTTCCTCAGAATTTGGTTCATAGGCACTTGACCCCTACACCCAAGAGAAAAGGCAGCCCAGCCGCTGCTCCGGCTGGCAGTAAACCTTGACATCATCCATGTGGTGCTGGTTTTAGGTGCATGTAGAATGCAAGAGTTATATGGTCAGGAAGGCTTCCACCCAGATTTCAAAAAAGACCTGGGAGGCCAGGCAGTGTGACTCTGAGAGGACAGTGTGTGAAGCTATGAGTGTGAAGCCAAAGGTGCAATGGAGACCCCAGACACTTGAAGAAACAAGGAATAAGGATCATCTGAGGAAAGCTGCAAGGAGAGAGTAGAGCTGGCCCAAGAGAGAAGCCATGGGAGTTATAACCACTGGCAGTGCTGTAGGGCTGAGCCATCCAAGCCCTTTGGAGTTTGCATCTTGTCACAGATTGCCTTGGATGCTGCACATGAAACTATAGGACTTAACGTTTGCTCTGCTGGATTTTGGACTTGCCTAAATCCCATTAATTTGTATGCCCCTATTTGTGCCTTTTGGAATGGTAATGTTTATTTTGTGTCATTTTATGTTGGAAGTGTTTAACTTTTTTTTTTCATTTATACGGGGCTTGAAGCTAAGAATTTGCTTTAAATCTCAGAGGAGACTGGACTTGGACTTTTCAGCAGCTGAAACTGTTAAGACTTTGGCAACTTTTAGAGAGGAACTAAATGCCTTTTGCTTAAAGGAATGTACACGATTCTTTAGAGGGCCAGGAACAGAATGTTACAGTTTAGGTCTAGAAGTTCGCCCAAAGCCTCATGTAGCCATAGTGGCTTTTTCAGAGGTGGCTGAATATAGAGTATGTGATGCTGGGATTAAGGGCATGTGATTACTTAACCAGTATACTGATTGGCCTGGCACCACCCTAATCCTGGTAGTCTGGACAAGATAAAACGAGCAGAAAGACATTGTTAAGGTTCCCTTGTTGCTTTTGCTACCATGTGGACACCATGAACTGTTTCTCCCCTGTGACGCCCCTCTGCCATGTGCCCCTCTGCCTTGAAGCCAGCCGATTATGGACTAAAACCTCTACAAACTGTGAGGTAAATTAAACCCTTTCTTCTTTAACTTTTGGTGTTGTGTACTTTGTCACAGCAACAAGAGAAAAGTAACTAAGACAGCCCTCATGTCCTCCTTCACGAAAGATATATAAGAAAGCAAATGAGCATGTTGTAAGATCACAAATTTCTTTGGTGATGCTTACAGTTCCTGACACTCTGCTTCTGCTCTGATTTATGATTATGTTTGTTAGGGATCAATGGTTGTTTGTCTTGTCTGAATTCCTGTGTTAAACCTCTGACCAATCTGAATGCAAAGAAACAAATCAATGATTTTTAACCCCTCTTTTGAATTCATATTCTTCCAAATTGGATTTCTAGCCTCTCTTGGCCACTCCTGTGCTTGGTTCATCCATGATCTTTTGTTAAATCATTGATACTTCCAGGGATGGTTCTCGTTTCTCTTGAATTGCAATAATTAGGTCATTTGGCAGAGGAAAAGAGAATGAGCTAAATATTTGATCAGAGGATACAGACTAAGATAATCGTTGGTTCTGTATACTAAGTATTTCTTTTCTTTTGGATACATGGAAAAATTGAGCTACCTTACACAATTGGAATTTGGATAACTATGAATTGCTTCAACCAATAAAATATAAATTGAAATAATATGCACCATATTCTGTTATAAGCCTTTAAAAACTCACCTGCTTCAGTATTGCATGTCTGTACTGATCAATATTCTAGAGTGTAGTGGCTCCATCAGCCAACAAACATGAGTAAAAATAGCAGAATCCAGACCCTCTGGAAGCCCAAGATGGACATATTTCATATGGATGAATTAAATCCTGTTATTTTGAATCACTAAGATTTTGATTTTTAATTTTTATTTTTTACCATTGAATAATTTTGTCTATTCTTACTAATATAAACCAATGGCGTCATATGTAACTTAATTATAATTCACTAAATGAAAACTCTCTGAAATGAAAACTCTCCTCTAAGAATCTAGCCCTAGGAAACTATCAAAGATGTGTGAAGATTTATGATCAAAAGGTATGAATTGCAAAATTAATAATATTAGGGTAATAGCAAAAATTTAAAATCTTATCAATATTAATAAGAAATAAAATTAGGTTGTCTTTTCCAAATTGAGAAGAGAATGGTGTATAAAATCGGACAGGGATCATCACACTGAGTAATGCAAAGCTCTGATCAGCACAGCCCCAATCCTAGGAAACCGCTGACCTAGGGCTCATTCTTAAAGAAATGCACTGTGTTGAAATCATTCTAATGCTAGATCTGGAAGTAATCCTGGATCTGGATCCATGTAAACTAGGCATAGTTGTGCACACTTGTAACTTCAGCTACTCTGGAGGCTGAGGCAGGAGGATGACAAGTTTCAAACCAGCCTGAACAACTTAGTGAAACCCTGTCTCAAAATAGAAAGGTCTGGGGGTATACCTCCGTGCTCTCTAGATTTAATCCATGATATATCAACAAAAGTATATACCTAGTTTACTTAGAGATCATCTTTCACATTTTTCTTCCTTCTAAAAATGAATACTCAAAGCTATGAATTACAGAAGTCAAGCAATTATGAGTATTTTTTCTTACGTCTCCCTCTAATGATGAAAGATGTACTTTGTGGAATCAAACTTTTCATCATAGCTTGATTACCATACTACCAATATGTCTTCACTGGTGATATCCCGAGTAAGTATTGTATAAAGTGACAGTAATGTGAGAAATTATGTTGTAAGATATGGTCCTTGACTTCATAGTGTTTTCTCTGCAACTGACTAGTCAAAAGAAACGTAAATAATCCAGAATGAAATGGTTCAGATTCAAGAGGAAAGAGGAAAGTCAGCATAAAGATGCTGGTTGTCATTAATATTGTTGAAATTTAATAATGACACAGTGACCAGGGAGGACTAAATAGATAAAGTGAACTGGAACAAGTCCTTGAAGGAGAAATAGGATTAACATGAGAAATTACAAGGCATTCCAAGAATACAGAACAATATGAATAAAACGACATGAAGGATAAGCATCAGGCTCAAGGGACTTGACAAAGAGGGAATCATGAAAAATGAACATGGGAGAGTGCTTGGGAAGAAAACAGAAGTCCTTTTGGAGAAAAAAACCCAACCAACTAACAGACAGAAATGTTTCTTTTGTGTATGAGTGTGATATTTTCCCTAAAACTTGCAAGGTAAAAAACAAAACAAAACAAAAACTATAATATATAAACCAATAATGCCAATGAATCTAAATTTAAACATTTTCTTAATGAATTATCTGTGTATTTGACTCACTAGAGCAAACAGTAAATAAGAAATATAGATTAAAAGAGGATTAGAACAAATAGCTAAAGCATTTTATATTCGTTGATACTTTCTTCATCTTAGTCATCCCCCTAACAATGACATAACCAAGGTATGACTATTAAAGTGGTGCTTTAACTTAATTGGCTTTGGGATCCATGCTGGAGGATCAGTGGAACATACTTCTAGGTATGTCTTATGGGTTGTGGAGATTGATTTGGGGCCTATACTGAGGCTCTGGCTCTTTCCTGTCTGGTATTGTTTCCATGTTCTGCTTCCTGGGCCACCATGAACTATCCACCTTTGCTTCACCACATTCTTCTGCTTCAGCCTTGGTGCTCACTGGCCATGGATTGAATTCCCTCAAACCGTGAGCTAAATTAAACCTCTCTTCTTTTAAGATATAGGTGCTGGATATTGTATTTCAGAAACAGGAATACATTGCTTATTCACATCCTTGCCCTGAGACCTCAGCATTCTTATTACCAAACCCAGGTTTCAACACAAATTCCTTCACCTCTGATTCTGAAACATCATTCTTGTCCACTGCTTGGCTCCTCCATGTTGCCCTCTTTTTTTCCACACAAATGAATATACAACATATTAATCCATTTCCTGTATATGTATTCACCACCATGTTTTGGTTACTAGCCATAATTTGAAACCATGTGACGTACACATGGGGAAAGACAGACACACACACCAAGAATGGAGAAACATATCAAACAGATGAATGAATATGGCTAAGTAGATTTTGAACACAAAGATTCAACCTGTGCGCTCAATCTTGCAGGAGCTGGGTATGCAAATCATTGTACTATACAACTGCTCCGATGCAGAGATACACAATTATATTTGAGTAGCCAATTTGGTGGAGGCAGAAGGAGAAAGCTTCCCAAAAGGATTTGAGATAAAGTAGAAGGATAGGTAGGAAGTCTTCAGCAGGTTCAGGGAGACATCTCAGACAGGACAACATGAGGATGGGCACAGGTAAACTGGAAAGTACACCATGTTGAGAAACTGAGGAGACTGAGCAGAGGAGGCTGGAGGACAGAATGTTGAGAGGTGAGGAAGACAGGTGAGCAGAGGCCACTTCATGCAGGATCAGAAAGAGAAGCCATACTGGTGGAATATTCTATATAGAAGAACAAAAATAATATTTGGTCATAAATGTAAGGCATGTTTCTTTATTTTCTTTTTAAATAATCTGTTTATTATTCACATGTATCTACTTTTAATTTGGTTTAGAATAGTACCACATGGTACCTAGATGACATAAATCTGAGCATGTAAAATATAGATAAAGCATAAATAATCACAATATAAAAGCACTCACTTAACCCCTTAGTCTAAGGAATGTCACCATGATCACTAATGCCCCTCCCAGGTCTGTTTCATTGCATTCCTGCTCTGAAATAACCACTAAAGAGGTGAGCCCAGGATCAGAACGAACTCACTTGATTTCCAAGCCCACATTGTCTCCATTCCCCTGCCTCCCAATGAACATTTAACTAACTTTTCTTTCAACATAAAAATAAATGCTGCCTATTTTTAAAACATGAAGGAAGATCAGATATTGTCTTTTCTAACACCTTGATTTACACCAGAAAAGTTGAGGCAAGGGAAAGTTGAATGAATTGCTAACACTCTGATATTAATCAGTGGCAAATTTAAAACTAGTGCCTAATGCTCTCAGCTCTCTCTCTCTCTCTCTCTTTTTGCCCTTTAACATCATTTTAACATTTTTCAGGGCTGGGGATTTGGCTCAGTGGTTCCAGCACCTGTTTCGCAAGCACAAGGACCCGAGTTCGATCCCTGGTACCAAAAACAAAACAAAACAAAACATTTTTCATTAGAACAAGTTTGAGATACATGGTGAATACATTCATTGTGGGGAGTTGGTACATACATATATTGCATCTTTATCTTTTTTACTTCCTCTTCCCCCTCCTCTCTCTCTCCATCCTTAGATTCTCTTCTCATCTCCAAAAGATCTCTCTCCCTGATTCTCATCATGTATCATTCATTTTTCTCTTTAAATTATTTATACCTTGGAATTCTAATATGAGAGAAACCATGTGCTATTTAAGATTCTGTGTCTGATTTATTTCACTTAGCATTATAGTCTCAAGATGTATCTACTTTCTAACAAATAACTCAAATTTATCCTTCTTTATGTCTTAGTAGTATTTCATTCCTCTTAGTTACTTTTCTTATTGCTGGGACAAAATACTCAACACTCACAAGTTAAAGGAGAAAAGTTTAATTTCATCTCGCAGTTTGTAGAGGTTTAGGAACATAGTTGGCTGGATATCAGGCAGGGTAGCCTAGAAGAGAGGCATCACAGAGGAGAAAGAGGCCATGACATGGCAGGCAGAGAGCAGCAAGCAGCCCACCTACTTTTCCCCTTTATCCCACCTAGGCTACCAGTATTTTGGGTGGTGCCACTCAGAACTATGTTAATTCCAATCAGTGGACTAATTTAGTACCACACACCTTAATCTCAGTATTACATGCCCTAGATCCAGCCAGGCCCAAAAAGCCCCACCTATGAATGCATGAGGCTTTGGGAAAGCATCTAGATACCAGCCATAACAATTGTGTATATATTTTATCCATCCATCTATTGATAGGAATAGGCTGTTTCCAAGATTTAGCTATTGTGAGTTGTACTGCTATAAACATATATAGACATGTATTGCTGTAAAATGATGTCTTTAACTCCTACTAAAATACCTAGAAGAAGTATACCTGGGTCAAAAAGAATTTAGATTTTTAAGAATATCCATACTGATTTTCATTGTTTATTTTCTTACCAACAATGTAGAAAGGTTCCTTTTTCCATGCAACCTTACCAAACTTGTTGCCTTTTAAAAATCGTGATTATATAATTATTTTTTTCGGCAGTAAAATGCAATCTCAGGGTTGTTTTGATGTGCATTTTAGAGCTTTCAGTCATGATTCTAGTTTGAGTCAGAAAACCTTGACTTTTCCCTGCTACTGTCATTGTCCTATCTTAGATTAAGCCATCATCCCCTTTATGCCACCATCATTCCCTTGGAATTCTGTATTAGGATCATAGGGAGAGGGCAAGGTGATGCTAGAGAGAGAAGCACTGTACCTGTTGTCCCAGATTTTTAAAACCTCGGGAGAGTTATTATAATAAATTATATCTTCTCTCTTACTGCTGTAATATTTACTTTAAGGGCTTGGTGTATATACTTCCTAAATATTTAATGGACTAATTATCAATAGTATGAGCCAACAGTATGAGCCAAGAGGAATGTCCAATTAAAAATCAGAATCACTGGGAGCTTCAATTTAAAATTCATAGATCCCGTTGGCTCTACATCAAGGATGCCATTTCAAAGAACACTAAAATGAGAAAAATTAAAACTGATCTCTTGTCTTCACTAAAGAACCAAAGATTAATATAAAAATGAAAACATCATAAGCAACTGCATAGGGCTCTGCTAGTGAATGATGGACTCAAACCCCATATGTGTTTGAAGCTTTTCTGTGGAGATTTACAAGCTCTCAGGGATGGTGGCTTTCTAAAGGCTTCACATTCTAAGCATTAAAATCATTATTCAGCCAGTGACTCTCAGCTTCAGGTGATTAGCTATTCTTGCCTCATCTGTGTCTCATCTGTCCTTTGAAATAAAACAACTATGGCGCTAGAATAGACATCCCAAGGTCATTGAATTACTGCATGTGGAAGTGGGAGGGGATTTTAAAGACTGATTCTTTTAACTCACTCTGTTAGCAAATAAGGAAAATGAAACCCATGAAAGTATCTGCTAAAGGTCATGGAAGAGTGGGACTTAACATGAGGTTCATTATTCTTACTACATCAGTCATTTTCTCAGCCAGTGGTACAGACTGAACTTCATCCACACCTAGCCTTGCATGGAGATCAGGCTGTCTATGAACATTGCTATGAGTCTTTCAGTGAGCATAGCTACAGTCCTTGACTTTGCTCTGTGACTCTATGCTTTTGCTCAGAAGTGACCAGAACATTATGTCATTGCAGGATTCTTCTTTATCTGCAAGAGTCCACAGAGATGCAACAAGGCTTGCAGAGTGAGCCTTGTAAATCATCAGTCCCCTGTAACTCTAGAGATAGAGGAAGTAAGGTTGGTAAATCTGTCATCAAATGCACTTGGGAAAGACTAGCAAATTAGCCTCTCAACACCCTACAGTAAGCTGCCTGACTTTTAAAATCCAGATGTCCAACTTATCTGACCACAATTTCTTCCTTCTACTTTTCAATATTCCCATTATTAACCACAGGTTCACATTTTATAGAACCTACCTCATAAATCATGTATTAAAGGATTTCTTCTACCCATTAGGTGGCCCCATTTCAGCATTCCAAAATGGGCCAAGTTCTGCTTAGGCATACATACACAAGCATCATTGTTAGTAGTTCGATTAATCACTGTAGATATCAAGAAAATCAGTTACTGTGAGGTATAACCAGTCAATGATACATAACAAACACTTAACAAATATGTAACACAAGATTTACTGCTGTTTCTTTCAAACAACTGTGACAAGATGAAAACATTGGATCATCATCTCCATCTAAAGAAAGGAAAATTACTTCAAACTCTGTCATAATGAAAGATAAGTTTAAATCATTTAATGGATGTACCTTGAAACCATGATGATAAATGAAATAAATCAGACACACAGCTTAGATATCTCTTTTATGAGAAATCCAAAATATAAATCAAGATCAAAATAAAAGATAGATAATATAAAATAGGGAGAAACTTTTGCAAAAGGGAAAGGGACCAAGAAATGGAGGGAAGGGGATGGAAAAGGAGGGGAATGGAATGCAAAATGAACTGAAACGTATTATGTACATGTACCAGCTCCCCTAGGAACATAATCATTGTACTGCCGACATGTACTAGTAAAAAAAATTTAAAAAAACTCTGAGCCAGTATTTTTGCGGTTTTAGGCAGCAAATACATATAGTTGATTAAATTGGATCATGTATATCAAACAGAATTCAAGTAATCCTTATAGTTATCAGTGTTTATAGGTGAACTGAAGTCCCTTTTCAGTACTTAATTTCTTTCTCAAGGCAGTTCATATGGCTTCAACATTCATATGGGTTAAACATATTTATTTAACACCTGCTGCAAGCAGGATATTGTCCTAAGGGCTACAGATAGCTGTAAACCAACCAACAAAAATAGCTATATGCTAGACTCACATTCTAGTGGTGGAGACAAATTTATCAATCAGCAAACAGGTAAAGAAAGGTAAACATAAAATTATTTTGTGCACATATGTAGTAAAATTTATAAAATGCTAGGGATACATTCTATGGAGTAAAATAAAGCAGAAAAAAGTGATACGGAATAAGGTGGGAGAGGATATTTTAAATAAAGAAATTGGGAAAGACCTCCACATGGTTATAAAAAACAGAAAATCTGCAGATCATCTCAACCTAAATAAAGGAGAGGAGATTTCAACTATAGGCTTAGGCTTGGGGTTAAGAGAAATATGGCTGCCTTCCCCTTGGACCCATCCCTCAGGCTTCCTTGGGTCTCGGTCTTGCCCAGGAGCAGCCTGTTCCTATTGTTTGGTCAGGTGTGCATATGTGGTAACATCTGCAGTAGATCCAAGTTGAACAGCTATGGTGGAGTCATCTGTCCCCTTTAGCAGGAGCTCCTTCAGATGTGTCACTGGAGATCACATTGACAACACCGCACATTTCTGTTCAGGCCAGGGTTTCCCAGTGTGTGGAGGACCTGCTCTGCAGGTGCTGGGGGTCATCTGAGTGCTGTGTAAATGATAGGAGATTTAGAAATTCTGCCTTAAATAGCATTGCTATTGACCTTTAGGTTTCTTTCTGGGAGAAAATCTCTTTCAGTGATAGTTTCTAATAGTTCTCAAGCACCTACTTTATTTCTTGTTTTGAAAGGAAGGGAGCAGAACTGGGATTGGAAACATAGGCACTAATATCTAGTCAGAACTTAATGGTAATAATTTATTTTTATTTTATTAATTTTGCTTAAGTTTAAACAAAAAAGAATATTTAATAAATAGTGTTATAAGTGATTTTATATATTGCAAAAATTATGGAGTTGGAACTGGAATTGCTGAAGCTAAGGAACACTATCCTCACCTCACCAAAGCTGATGGCAAACTTGAATTCTCTCTTCCTATTAGATTCATATGTCACTAGATAATGGATTTCTCAAAAAGCCACAATTTCTGGCAATTTTTAACTCTGAATTATGTACAGAAATTCCAAATTTCTGCTTGTGTCTAAATACTTTCCTGATGATAATGTTGACCTGTCAACACTCAACATGTGATTTGAGTCTTCTATGAATCTACAAGCCATTCTTATTCCCTTGAAAATTTCTCTGCAAGTGGGGTTGGAGAAAAATAATCAAAATCCATGAGTACACTGTTTTTCCCCAATGACTGTTTCAATGATTTCTGATGATCCTTACAATTTGAGTACACAAAGACCAGGAAATATTATTACATTATTTTGTTTGACTAAATGACTAGAATTCTAATAAGAATCCTGAAAATTCATCATGACTGTCCTGGAAGGGATTGAAAATTTATCTCGAGCCAAAAATACTTTAAGTGGGTCAAATTCATCAGCTTAACCAATCCATTCCTTATGCCTCACGTCCACAGATGGAATGCAAGATGTGCTGATGTTGAAATGGTGTTAAAAATAAAATATCCCCATAAGTATTCATATATCCCTTGTGTCTCACATTCATAGATTAAAAACTAGATGAACTGATGTTGAGATGGTGTTAAAAATATTGTCCCATAAGTTTAAGCATGGCTGAAAGTAATACTTACTCATGGAACCCTAAACATTTCTATCCACCCTTTCTTCTTCCACAGTCAGCCCATGGATCCTTCCCCACCAAACTGTGTGTTGAGACATTGGTTGAACAGCCTGAAAAAAATCTCTCAGTCTCTGTCTCTCTGCCTGTCCCTCTGTCTCTCTGTTTCTCTGTCTCTGCCTGTCTGTCTGTCTCTGACTGCCTGTCCCCGCCCCCCCTTCTCACAAACCACATACAGTATTTTTCTCTAGACTGTGAGTCCACATGTGAATTTATTTTGTCATTCAGAGTTCTTACACTTTCATATTATTTTAAAGCTATGCATGGTTTCTTTCAAAGAAACCAGTGATTCCAAATGATCTGTCTACTCTTCTTTAATTCTTCATCACTAGGTTCCATAGAAAACAGAATTTAAAATTAACTTTTATGCAATCTGTTCATCTTCTAAAAATATCTGATTGTACCTGTTGGGTGTTTTCAAAGTCATTTCAACATATCTTCCTCTAGAAATTGTCTTTCTATAAATAATTGATAATGATGTATTTAACAGACCTAGGTAAAAACCCCCCAAAATTGGCCAAGTCTGTGAATCTTTCTAATATATTCCCAGTGAAACAATGCTGGTTATTTTTCCTATTCAAAATCAGTAATTCCATTGAAGGAGTGGGTTCTAAACTGTTATCTGAGAAGCAAAATTGAGTGATTCAGATGATCTCTTTGTCCTCTACATTCTGCTCCATAGCAAGGTCAGAGTGGGTTTTGAGTGGTAAGCACCAAGGCCAACTGGGCTGCAAGAACTCACAACTAAAAGAGCTTCCTTTTTTCTTTGGAACACACATGAGTTAGGACTGACTCATTTTTATTTTTATTTATTTATTTGTATTGGCCCTGTAGCTCATTCTCCAGGACATAATCTGAACAGAAAAACTATGGAGTTTTCAGAGTAGCTCCACATAAGGTGTCTGTAAAGGCCTACAGTGCACCCTGGATGACTTCCAAGTTTTTTCAAAGCCATCTGAAGTCTTTTAAGTTGTCATTGTTTAAAGAACCTGCAGAGAGGACAGAAAATACAGGGTCTCAGGAGAAAAGGAAGAAGTAAGATTGAAGGTAGCCAACAGATGTGGAAAATTCAGTGCTATCCTCTCCAAGTACGTTAGTTGTCCTTGCCTTTCTCTGCTGTCTCAGCTACACTCTCCTCAGGGCCCTTTCTCTCCAACAGCGCCTGCCTTTATTGGGAGAAGTGACAGTCTTCTTTGTTGGGGTCTTCTCAGTCTTAATAATTCTCTCTTATCATTTAAATCTATACAAAATCTGTTTGTCCTTTCTCTTTCTCCTAATGTCATGGGCATAAATGAATTTAGTTCTGAATTTAGAGCCCAGTAATTTTTATTCTTCTAAGTGTCTCTTACCAAATTCTGGCAACATCTTCTTTTTACCAATGACACTTTCTCTCTGCTTTTCCTTTCTGGTACATTTATCCTTTTGCCTTGGATCCCTTCCCTAAGGAGTTTCTCTCTGCTTCCCACCTTTTACTTCCCATTTCCACAGATCTCTAGATGTGAGCACCAGTCCTTACCTCCCATCCCATGCTTCAGTACTACCTGCCATACTTCCTATTTTGCACCACCAGCTTCTCATATGCCTCTGTCACATTGCTGAATTCTCCCCTACTGACACAGGTTGTCTCCTCTTAGTCTTAACTAATTTTCTTCTTTATCTCATTCCTTGCTTGTTGAACAAATTTCAGAGATCTCCAGGAACAAAATAAAAATTATATGAAGCAAAATTTAACTTTAACTGAATTTCTCTTGAAATACACACAAAAAATTGAAATCCAAAGAAAAGTTATTCCAACTTGACCCACTAGTTTTCCTCAGTGAATTCAAATAGGAGCAATTTACCATGTAAGCATATATTCAAGAACATACCCTGTCAGTATCATGGAAACACTGTTAAGTACTGCTCGGGAGTGAAAGGTACACTCAGTTCAAATTTATTTCTATTTAGATAATGTGATCTTAATCACCAGAGGCTAAAAATAGAGATCCCTGATTCCTGGAAAGGATTGACTTCAATTTCACTTTCCAAGGAGTTGGAAATGAGAAGTCCAAGGGTCTTAGCCTCCTGGGAGTATTTACAAACTAAAAACACATTTTCTCTACCAGTATTTCTCAAACAGAAGATTGATGAGCACATTTAGGTTTTGGAAAATATTTCTTATACAATGTGTAATCTAAAGAGATACATGGTGCCTTCTAGAGAATTGAACACATTTATGAGCTTTGAATTCTTACAGAAAGAGAGTGAAGGTTTTAAGTTTGGGATGTAATCTTTCAAAATGAAAAATTTTATTGTGAAAGGTTGATTTTCTTATCTTTTTTAAATTTTGGGAGTTGCTATAAATATTTAGGCGTGTATCTATCTACTGATTTATCTCTCTGTGAAAGATTTATTTGGATTTTTGGGATGGGTAATTGGACCAATAGATCATAATTGAGAGTTCTAAACAAACCATCTGCATGAGTAGATCGATAGAAAACATTTGCGAATGTTCCATTCCATAGTCCTTAAATGATTTCAGTTATCATGTGTCATCCTCATTATTTGAATACATAAAGTTAAAAAAATTGACATTCTGGAGGGGCCAGAGATACGTGGAGAGCGGAGCTCAGGGCAGTGCTGGAGTCATTTCAGGTGCTCTGGCACAGTGTGGCCTGAAGATGAGGATAGTTCCATAGACACTGATTGTGTTCTTTCTCTCCACTCTAGTTTGGAATGAATCCTCTAGCATGACTATCCACATAGTCCTGTTTTTACTTAATAATTACTTCATGTTGTTATTGTGGCCATGTGAAACTTGAAATAGTCTTTCCGAAAACCCAAGAGTTCTAACTGGATGCTATAACACCAGCCATATACAGTATTTTATTCTTTCCTTTCTTACTCAATGTCTGTGGGAAACAATGTATCTTCATCCTTATTTATCAAGGCTTAGCAATAATTAATACCTATGATCAGAAGGTTCAACAGATATTTTATATTTTGTAAGCTGATATATCAGTGAGTTTTTTGTGTTTTTTTTTTTGTTTTTTTTTTTTGCTCAGGGGCTAACTTACTTCTTAGAAGTAAACTCAGCAATGGAAAGTTGATTTAACTCCTCTGGACTACATAGGGCTTGATTATTGTTAAGCAGTAATTCTCTTTTTTAGGAAACCAACTTGTACTTTTCTATTAATCAACAGCATTTGTTCATAAATTCAAAATAAATGCAAATGAGTTTTAAATCTCTGCATATAATAGGGAGAATAATGGATAAATTATGCTTACTTGTAAGAAGAAAGAAGGTTAAAGCAATAAATTATTTAATATCCTACTTAGAAATTTGTCAGCAAGAATGAAATAGGGCCCAGGCAGTACAAAGAGTCATATCTCATCTGTCCTCCATGTTTTGCCAAGTAACACAAGATAACTTGATTTCAACAGCAAAATGTAAGATGATCCCTTTACCTGCTTTTTTTTTTTTTTGAGTACAAAAGATGTAATACCAGGTGCTCTACCTGCAAGTACCTTTCTTACAATACTGTTATGAAAATCTCAACATCTTGACACAGTAGTTTGGCAAGAAGGCAGCACAACAACTTCATCATCTAACATGTAAAAATCATTTTTTTCACTATAGAGAAATGAACATGGCTACTTCTAGAAGTATCAGTTAAATTGCAGGAAAATCAGAAATTGTTTCCATATGGAATAGTCTTTTAAGAGATAGGATATGAATTGAGAATATGAAATACAGGGTTTCCATATTTAAGTAAAAATGACTTTTTTGTAAATTAGTTGGCTGTCAAATAATGAATCAATAATAGAAATGTAGAAGTTTGAAGGATTGTCCAGTCCAGTACTGAAAACCATACATTCAATTGAATAATGCCATGGAGAACATTCTTACTACCTCTACTTTCAAGAAGTATTTAGGATAAAAATACACAATATGATCTAATCCAAATGAAATAAAATTTATAGAAGAAAGAATTAAAAAGAAATATGTTAAAAGTTTTTTAAAGCCTTTTGGTTGTCGAATGACCAGTAACTTTTTTCTACTTTTCTATTTTAATATCTCCATATTTTCTATATAGACTATAAACTTTATAATCATAAAACAAAAGGAAGAAAGAAACATGTACTCCTTTACTCACATACCAACCAGAGCACCATGCTTGGGAATGGAAGAGACAGAGAACATTTCTAAGTCCCAGGAGGAAAAGACATGGAAGATGATGTGAAAAGAATTAACACATGTCATGTGCATGTACCAACACCTCATGATGAATATAATCATTATGTACTCCAAACATGGTCTAATAAAAATTAAAATAAAATAATTGCTTGCAGCAGAATCTTCCCGGCAATTTATATGCATCTCACAATCATGGACTTCTGCAGAGCACCCTCAACAAACTCATTTTCCTCCTCTGGAATAGTGTTCAGAAGCCTGCACATCATCTAGTGGTGACCCCAGGGAATTCTTTTCCACACTAGCTTGAAAAACTCTGCCTGCTATTGAGAAACATTGGAGGAACACAACTGAAGAAATTCTACGCATGACTGACCTAGGATGCTTCTGTGAGCTGAGACTCTAGGAGGAGAAATCGACTGCAAGGTGGGAAAAGAAGGAAAAGAAAGACAGGATGACACTTAACACTTCTAGTTCAGTGATTCTCAAATTTGGCAGTCACTTGGGATTTTGTTCCTCAAGGTTGAAGTCCATGTACCAGCTGGGAGCTGGATAATCACAAGCTACATACTAGACCTATTGAATTCTAACCTACATTTTAACAAAATGGTTGCATAACTGGTGTGTCTGTTAAAGCCGCTGTTGCAAAACACCCTACACAAGAGCTTTGGAAATGGATACTTTTTATCCTCGTTTTTCACTTGTCTTCACTCTTGAATTTGTTTTTTTTGTTTTTGTTTTTTTTTGTATTAAATTCTTTTATTGGTACATTGTAGGTACACAACACAATTACATTTCTCATTGGGAATTGTACCTTTATATAATGCATCTTGGTTCTTACTTTTTCCCCATTCCTAGCCCTCCCTTCACGCCCTCCACCCTTCCCTATTTACAAAGACTTTATTTCCATTTTTTCCATTTCTCATCATTTTTTCCTTTCCCTTCTTTCCTTTCCCCTGTGCCTCCCACTACCCCTACCCTTTTGGACCTTTTATTCCTATTTTACATTATCGATTATTCATTCTAATAATTCGTGCATTTTAGGTATACAATATAATGACATTCATCATTGGAAATTTGCACCTTTACATAGTCTCTCTTGGTTCTTGTTTTTCACCCTTGCCCAGGTTGAAGGGAGGGCTGGGCACTCTTGAATTTGTATATGTGGAGTTTGTTTCTTTTTGCTATAGAATGTTTGTGCTCACACACATCCTCCTATAAAAATCTTTCACTACAGTTTTGTTCAATTGCTTTTGACAATTTTGCCTTAATTAGGTGGTAACATAAGCAAGCAAATATAAACAAATATATTTCTTGGTGCAAAGTGCTATATTGTTATCATAAATTTTAGCTTCAATCAATGTAAAAATATAACTCAGCTTTTTAAATGTTTACCTCAAATCTATTTTTATGTTAGCATAGCAATTCTTACTTTTTCCTACCATTTGCCTACTACAATTCTGTCCTTCCTTTTGTTTTTAATGTTTTGTTGTGATTTGAGAATCTGTATCTTTTAATAGGAAAGTTAATATCCACATTTGCTTTTATAATGATAGCTGAACTTATTAATAAATACTTAGATTTTTACACTACTGATTTATTTAAGGAGCATTGAGGAATATGCAGATTAAAATAATCTGGAAAGATTATAAATGAAGAAATAGGATATGAAGGAACCAAGGGAAAAATGTTTGGCCAAAGACGAAAGTTGTAATTAATAAGCTAAGAAAGGTACAAATAAAGAAAGTGATGATTAACTCTGACAACTCATAAGTCAGCAATAGTCTTGCATTTTCAGAAGCTGAGGAAAGAATAAGAAGTAAAATCTAGTGTAAATAATAGAGGCTGTTTATTTTCTTTCTTTTTTTACACACACTTACTCAATCACCAATGGTATTACTAAAAGGAATCCAACCAAACAGCAAAGATTCATTCTCAATAAAATTTCAGTGGCTTTGCTGAGCACCAGCATTAATCCACTGGAGAGCCTTGCCTCCACACAGCACTGTCATTCACCCAGTAACTACTGATCCCTGCAGTTACAAGCCTGTGAAGTTGAGCCACCTACTCTCAGGAGCACATTTGCCAAAAGCAGCTATGTTTAATCCAAATTTTATATTCTTCATCCTGAGATTTTTATTTTTTTAGCACTACAAATTCTTCTATGTTCTTGTTTGCTTCTTTACTAATTCTTACTACCAGAATGTAGCCTTTGAGGGAAGACTTTCCTTAAAGACACTCAGTGTGATCCTTTGACTGGAGCCAAATACTAAATCAAACTTGAATTCAACTGACTGGAAAATAAAGAAACAGGTCAGCAGTACTTATTTGCTAAGTGGTTCCTCCTTTTAGCTGTTTTGATTACTTTTGAAGGAACAACAACACTTACTAGTTGGAAATTGCATTAATATTTTAAGTTCCCTGACAATCTACAGTCTGGCATTCAAACTAAGATTGTATAATGGAAGCAACATGGAAAAGCATCCAGATGCTTTAAGTTTAGCACAAAATTGTAGCTTTTTCTAGGTAAGTAATCTGAGCATATTCCTCAATTCCCTGGACGTTGGTTTCTTAATTCAACTCTAAAGCACAAATAGTATCTGCAAGATTGTTTTCAAATCAACTTAGATAGTGTAGTAAGCTTGTAAATGTTAAAACATAAGAGAATATTATATATTATTAAGGAAAGCAGCACTGTATAATAAAAACATCAGAGTTAGAACCAATCAGATCTCTATTCAAATCCCTGATTTATTGTCTACCAGCTGCATGAACCCGTGTGAGCAAAACAAACTCTCTGAATCTCAGTTTTCTCCAATCTGTAAAACAACAAAAAAAATATGAGCTAACCTAAGTGTTTTGCAAGAATTTTTAAAGAATATACTTACAAAATATTTACTAATGCCTAATAGAAAATGCTTAAAATATGACATATTGATAGCTTCATTTTTGCCACTACAACTGGAAACATCCAAACTTTTAAAATGAGAAAAAAAATCTTTATAAGAAATTATTTTTTCATTTACAAGCTAGCTGGAAGACGAGAGTAGTGAAAACAAAGATGAGATATTTTAAGGACAGAAAACATTCATATTCAGCTTAATGTCCTGGCTCATTTTCTAGAACATTTCATTTAATACAGCTTTCCTAAATTTTTTACCAGACTCCTGGCTTTTCAGAAGGGACAAACATCTCCTGAACCAAGGATAGGAGTTGTTACAAACTTTGTACAAGGATACCCAAAACCCTTTCTTCCACCTGTTTCTGTTTGTTTATAAGCAAATCAGAAAAACACGCTGACTTAAAACTTACATTGTTAATTTTATTCTTTTGACATTTGTCTTATTCTAAACCTATATATTGAATTCTCCAAACAAAGTCATTGTATAGTCATTGTAATATGAAGCCATTTGACTTTGAGATATTGTTCATGAAATCATATTCTATTCCCAAAAGGCTTTCTTCTTTACTGATATGAAGCTTGGTACATTCCATCAACCACCTAGATTGGTTTTAAGAGAAAAAGGTGGAAAGAGCAAATGTGCTTAGGGCATGGAGTAAATTGTACAAATGAATACAATAGCCATAACAACACACCTTTGTTCAGTCTGACTAAAACCCACCCTTACTTGCATGTATCAGACCATGCGAAGTTAAGACCTTCCTTCACCTCCTTTAAAACACCTCATCTGTAAAACACACAAAAGAGATTGAATCATCTCTCTTCATAATTTTAAAATTATAATCATATGTTTGATGCTAAATACTGGCCTGGATATCTTATTCCAAATTAAATTATTTCTCAGCTGCAAATCTAACTTAGTGATAACCATATGTCCTCCTCTCAACAACAGACACACAGAGCTATTTGTAGGATGTGATTTTATTATGTAATCACCAGTGATTCCATTTTTAGGATTCACATTTATACTATTCTGACCACAGAAAAATCTAGGTTAGTGAGTATGACATTAAATGTAATTTCTGGACAAATTGTATCAGTAACACCTGCAGATCATATATTAAAAATGCCAGGACAGAAGCCAGAAAGAGGCCTTGGAGCATAGCCAAACACCAGTCTCTGAGGCCACATTTAGCACAAGTGAAGCAGCAATGAACTGCATTTGCATGTGATGGATGGGCCCTGTAAGGCACTGCCATATTATTTGTCATCATCATCATTATTTGGGATGGCTGCTGGCATGATAAGGGGGTTAGGGGAGAAGGATACATTTCCAAGTCACTGGGAAAATATTAGTAGCTCTGCTTATTAAACTAGTTTACTTTTTAAAATGCTAAACCACATACCCCAAAATATCACAGCTACTTTTATAGAAACATTAGAAAATCTTCTTGCAAGTAGGAGGAGAAAGCACATAGGAGTCCATTATTTGAAGAAGAAATTCAAATAACCAGGACTAAGGAACCAAACTATGTAGCCAGGAGGACAAGCAGGAGTTGGGGAGAAATGCGTGTTTGAAGAAAAAGATGACAGCCCTACAGGTGATTACCTGGCTAGACTTCAAAAAGAAAGACCACTCTCAGACAGGCTAAAGATTTACCAGCTCAATATTTTGTCATAGACAATGGCATTTTTTTTGCCCAGAAGGGTCTTACCATTGTCACTGCCAACAAACCTAACTTTAAAAAGGCTAATAATAAGTAGCAGTGTACCTAGACCTCTTTATTTTCCTTCTTTTATAGCATGTGCGAAGTTAGGATAAAAAATTGTAACAGATTCACAGAGAGAATGTGTAACTAGTGGAACAGGTTTTCTACTGTCCATACTATGTGGTCAGTGAGGAAAGAGTCTGTTCTGGAAAGGAGGGATTGTTTCTCCGTGCTTAGTGGGTCAGAGAATAGAGTACAGAATATCTCATTCACAGAACTAAAAAGAAAGCAGAAGACAAAAGTATTTAAATTGAGTAGCTTCTTCATACCACACAAAAGTCAATTTTAGTTGGACTAAAGAGCTAAATACAAAAGTAAGTTTGTAACACTTTTAGAAGAGAATATAAGAGAATTACCTTTCAAACTTGGAGTAGAGAAAGGTTCAATTTTTTTGTATAACAACTTTATTTTTGAGCTATAAATAGAACACCATACATTTACTCTTTTAATTGCTCAAGTTGGCATAATTTAGAATATTTATAAAGTGCCACAACCTTCACCTCTATCCAATGTTAAAAGTGTTTTAACTCCTAATAAAAAAAAAAAATTCCTGTGCCTGTGCCCATTAACCATCACCCGAGTCATCTTCCCTCAGTCTCTGGCAGCTACCAAACTGCTCTTTGTCTCTGTGGATTGGACTATTCTGAACATCTCCTTTAAATGAGATCACACAATATTTTGTGTTTTGTGACTGCCTTCTTTAATTCAGGACAATGTTTTCAAGGTTTATCCATATTGCAGCTTGGACCAGTACTTCATTTCTTTTTATGATTGTGCAATATTCTATTGTATAGATATACCACAATTTGTTTATTCATCCACCAGTTGATAGACATTTGGGTTGTTTCTTCCTTTCAGCTATTATGAACAATACTTTTGTGTACAAGTTCTTGTGTGGCCACATTTTCATTTATACCATGTCTTCATTACCTAGAGTAATTGTATCATGTGATATTTCTAAGTTTAGCATTTGGAAAAGCTGCCAAACTAATTTTCCATAGTGGCTGTATCATTTTACTTTCCTTACAAGCAATATATGAGCCTTTTGGATTTCCATTAACTGTCTCCACTTGTAAACTGCTTTTTATTTTTAAAATTTTAGTCATCTTTGAGATTGTGAAGTAATATTCCATTGCGGTTTTGATTTGCATTTTTCCAATTTTTTTTTTTTTTGTACCAGAGATCAAACTTGGGACCTTGTGCTTGTGAGGCAGGTAGTGGAACCACTGAGTTAAATCCCCAGCACTTGATTTGCACTTTTTTAATGATCAACAATATTGAACACCATTTTGTGTGTTTATTGGCTATTTGTATATCTTTGAAGAAATATCTATTCAAATCATTTGCCTATATTTTTAATTTGGATTGTCTTTTATTGTTGAATTTAAGAATATTTTCCCAGAACCTGGAAGGAAGCTCCCCACCTCCATTCCAGGCTCCTAGGGCAGAGAAGCTCAGTCGGTCCCAGCACCTGGAAAGAAGCTCCCCCACCACCATCCCAAGTTACTAGGGCAGAGAAGGTGAGCTGCGTGGGCACCAGAAGCACACCTCCCCGCCCCGTGGAAATGAGAAGACACACAAACAAGCCTCAAAAACAGAGTTCCAGATCACCTACAGCAACCCCAAAGGGAAACGAGATGGAACAATCTGATACTCAACCACCTGGACTCTCTGAGCTGGCAACGAAAGAGGATCTGGGAAAAATGAAATCAGAAATAATTACTCAGATAACAGCAAAGATTTTGCTCATGGTGCAAGACATGATTAATAAATCTAGAGAGGACACAGATAAAAAAAATAGAGGATCTGAGGAACATGATGGAATCCCAATGGAATCCATAAAACAGATACAAACAGATTTCCAAGAGATTAAAAACTCCATCAAAAGTCTGCACAGTGGAATGAACCAATGTGAGGATAGAATTTCAGATATAGAAGAAAAGATTGCAATTAGTGAGGAGGAAAAGAAAAATTGCTTTAAAATGGTAAGGGAACACGAGAAATCAATCCAGCAGCTGCTAGACCATGCAAAGAAGAATAACATAAGACTGATTGGAGTCAATGAAGAAAGAGGAGAGAGTGCAGATGACATAAAAAAACTGTTCACAGAAGTGATGGCAGAAAACTTCCCAAGGAGGGGAAAAGAACTTGACCTACTGATAAGTGAGGCATATAGGACTCCAGCTAGCCTTAATCAAAAAAATCTACACATAGGCATATAATAGTTAGGATTCCAGAAATCCAACAGAAGAACAAAATTCTATAAGCAGTGAGAGAAAAGAAACAAGTCACATACAAAGGAAAGCCCATCAGAATCACAGCAGACTTCTCAATGCAAACCCTCAAGGCAAGAAGAGCTTGGAGTGATGTATTTCAAGCCCTAAAGGAAAACAGCCTCCAACCCAGATTGATGTACCCTGCAAAACTATCTTTCAAAATTGATGGAGAAATAAGATACTTTGATGATAAAGAGCACCTCAGGAACTTCATGAATACCAAACTGGCACTCCGCAAAAATTTTAGACAATACCCTAGGAAAAGACAATGAGGATCACAATCCCAGGAAGCCCAGCAGAATGAATCCATTGGGCATGACAAATTAAATGCAAAGGGGGAGAATCCAACAAAAGGAAAAATACATGACAAGGCTTTTAAAACTTTTAACTTCATCTCCCTAATGAGTGTATAATTCAATCTTATTATTGTACTGATTAATATTTTTCTGATTCTAGAGTTGCACATCATTCCTTGTGCTATACTGGCTATCATCTTCTTATGTCTACATTTTAATTGGGTTGTCTATTAATGAGCTCTAAGAATTCTTTATATATTCTGCTCATAGGTTATATGCATTGTAAATATGATCTAAGGACTACTTTTCATTTTAATGATGTCATTTAAAGTTCTAAATTTTGATGGAATCTCATTTATCAATTTTTTTCTTTTATACATCATGTTTTTTGTATCCCAGGTAGTTCTTGCCTACCCTGAATTCATAAATATTTTTCCTTATAATTTCTTCTTAAAGTTTTATACTTTTAGGCTTTCTTATTTAGGTTCATAGATCCCTTCAAGTTATTTTCATGTATGGAAAAAAAGAGTTGAGGTTAATTTTTTATATACGGATACCAGGTGTTCTAGTGCCGTTTGCTGAAAACACTATCTCTTCCTTGGCTCTTGAATTGAGTTTATATTCTATAAAATGCTAATGTTAAATAATATTTCAAAACTCATTGGACCATATATGTGTGGTTCTATTTCTAGATTCTCTGTTTTATTCCAATGATCTATCTGTCTTTCCTTACACCAACACTGCCTTGATTACTGTAGCTTTAGAAGAAGTCTTAAAATTAGGTACTAAACATCTTCCAACACTGTTTTTTTTTAACTTTTCTAGGTACTTTGTACTCCTACATAACTTTTAAATTTCAATATCCAGTTCTTCATTTATAGCAAGTATACACAGACCTGAACTTTTATATATACCTTGTGTTTCCTAATCCTGCTAAATTCAAGTACAAGTCCTAGGGGCTCCTAGAGATTTCTTAGTATTTTCTCTGTAGATGATCATTTCATCTACATATGAAGATTTTGCTTCTGTTGTGCCAATCCTATCCTAGTTGTGTCATTTTATTGCCAGACTATTTTGGTGGGGCCTAGGTTTCAAAGTTTAATGGACAGATAAAGAGTAAGCATATCTGCCGTTGTTCCCCACCTTAAGGAGAAAGCATTGTATCTTCTCCGTTTATATAAGGCATTCTCACTGGAAGTATGGAGTACATGTCTTTAATCTGTTGAGAAGTTTCTGTTCTACTTCTAGATTTTACTTTACAATACTCATATCCACATCTGTATGGTTTTTACCTGTATTGTTTAGCCTCTTTTCCCAAGTGGAGTCTAATCTTATTTTGTTCTTATTATCTTATGCATCTTTGTATTCACATATCTATCTTAACAGTAGAATTTTGGCAGGCATAAAATAATTCAAGGAAAAGAAAGATAAGAGGGACTAACTGAATTTAGGTTCCATTTCAGTTTAAGGTCCAACTAAATGAATAAACATTAAGACTGTAAAAGTAAATGTCTGTAAAAAAACCCACTACAATAATGCCTTTCAAAGACTTCTTTTATAGAATTTATATAAAATCTAAAATGACAATTGCTTTTAAATCAAACAATACTGTATGTTCAGCCCAAAACAAGCAAGTTTTTCTACATTTTGAAAAAGTAAATCAATTAAATATCAATTCAGATTAGAAGCCACCGATTTAGTTTTCAAGGTCCATGCTGAGAGATTAATGTTCTCATATAAATTTCCCTTTAATTCCTACACTATTGTACAAGTAATTTTTTTCATCTGCAAATTTTTATTTACATAACAAGTATTTTCACTTAAATTCATCATGACAGCCTGAGTTTTCTCATCTGTTCATTCAGGTTGACTTAAAATACATCTAGATATTTTGTGGATGAAGCAATTGTGCTGACATATTGTAAAGTGAAATCTTCCAGCAAGAAATGGTTTAGACTTGTGTATGTGACCTATTTCCTGATTTCTCCTGGAAGGCTTTATGCCAGGAAGAATCATTTCTTCTCCCTATAGATTAAATCCACATATGTATTGCCAACACGCAGGCACTCAAAGCTACAATCCATAGGTTGATTCACTGGAATTTATAGTTATGATAAAGTCATTTGGAAAAACAAACTCAAGCTGTTAAGCTCTGACAACTAATCCTAGATTCAATTTAATCAGTGAATGGGGCTGCACCACTGTGGCTGTGAATATTTGATCATGTAAATATTCTCCCCAAGGCTCTGCATGACAAGGCTGATGGGAGGAGAGGAGGATATGGGCTTACAACATTGCTCACCAAATTCAGTGACTAAAGAGAACAGGCGATTTCGTCTGGGACCCAGAATCTTTGGCTTCCATCAGGGCAGCTTCTGTCTTTGGTGGCAAAACAAAGTTTGGGTTTGTATTTTTCATTGTTTTTTTGAAAGGGAGTGAGTGTACTCATTTTTATTAACATTGGCTCCTTTGTGATACAGGCAGTCTGTTAGCACACATTTTCATATTCACTTCAAAAAGGAAACTAAATAGAAATGTGAATGCATGTTAATTACCCAAAAACATGGTGCACCAGATGGCCACCAAGGTCTGCTTCAGTTGAGTAGGTAAATAATGCTTCCCATCCCTTTTGTCCCTTCTGCAAACCAAATTTTGAATTATTTTTCTTCCAATTACTGTGAATGCAAAAAGTAAGCAGAAAAGCCTTATTTTTATGAGTGGCCTATAGAAATGAAAGTAAGCATTGTTTCATACTTGCTAAATTTTATAGATTTGGTCCAGAAAAGTAAAGAAAAATTCTTATAATGCTGAAAAGCATTGAGTCAGGCCTTCAGTTAGAGCTTAAATACTGGAAATTTTTTTTCCCAAAGCATGTATAATGTTTGGGCCTTGTATGCATCTCTATTATAGGTGTGTCTATTTTAACTTCAAGATTCTTCTAGCTAGGTTGTGTAGTGCTCTATCTTTCAATACTTTGGGGAGATTTTAAAATTCATTAAGTCAGTATATGCATCCATGCTCCTTTTCAAAAATCAAAACTTGCACTTTCAAAATGTCTTCCTGCTGAGTTGCACATACATGATAAATTCTCATGACAATTCATTTACTACATATGATCTCAGTGTGCTCCATGGTTGAGAACAGTAACTTCTGTAATGTATATGTAAACTTGAGGGGCAGGAGAGTCATTTGAGATCCTGGCCTTTGGTTGTTTCCTAACTGGTAGTCTTCTCCTCCTTTCCTTCACCAGGTAGGCCATTGGCTTTGCATTCACTGCTACTAATGAGGAGTGTGACAGATAAGAGATCAGAAGTCACTTGGGAATCTTTGGTTTTTATATTTCAAAAATCTAAGATCATAAGAGAGCCTGTTGGCTTAGAGAAGAGACTAAATAACTGCAGTAAGCTGAGTAGAAAGCATAGTTCCTCTCCCCAAGAGAAGGAGTCCTGTGTTCTGACATATGACACATCCCACATGATAGAGCCGGGCAGAAAAGAAGCATTGCATTACACTTGTGTTAGGGATGATAGACGATCAAAACTAGGGCACAGCATGGACCTTGAAGTAACTCCTTCTATATTTAAGGGCAACTTTCCTTTTGTTTTCAGGAGTTGAAGTCTTGCAAAAGAATCCAGGGCTCTACACATGGCAGGCAAGTGCTCTATGGCTGAGCTGGATCCACAGTTCCAAATGGCCCTCTTTCTAAAGCTTTGGCATTATGTATGCTTTACACACCAACTTCTAACTCCAGAGAAAGGAGAGGGAAAGATGAAGAAAGACTGCCAAAATGATGGAGATCAAGTTTCTACCCTCCTTGGACAAATAAGTCCTCAAAATACAAATCAAGTTGAGTTTAAGGCAAATAAAAAAATCTATTTGGTATAACTGTGTTTGTTGATTGGGAGTCATACCTGTGATGTTTGCAAAGCCAATACTGAAGTTTGGGAAGAGATCAAGGAGAACAGAAGGGCATTTCTATATGCACATAGGACAGATGAAAATGAACAGATTTATAGTTCTTTTGGAAGAATTTTCATGCTAAAGTCTTGGCTGCACTACATGAGTTCTCTGTATGGCAAGAGTTTTACCTCCATGAACTTACTCACTATTCCTAACGGCCTATGGAGATAGTAGGACTGTTATCACCCATTCACAGATTAGGAAAATAATGTTCATAGAAGCAAATAACTTGCCTGGAACTCAAAACATGGTCAGTATGAGGAAAAATTTCCAAAACACAGGACTTTAACCTTATACTTGACTCTACCCTGAATATAAAGAACTGAAGTTTAGTAGGGTAAACAAAACATTTTTACCCCTTTTGGGGGATATTCTTGGCCCAGAACAGAGATGTAATGTGGGATGCTGACTCCCAACCTTTATAATATCATGCTAAATTATAGGTTCATGGCAAACTATTGACTTCTTTCAATTCCTGTTCTCCTCATGGTATTATTAGGGTTGTTTTGTTTCCTAATAAAAATTAGCACTCTTTAAAATTTCTTAAGGTAAAATCCTATATAGTGAAAAATAGCACAGAGTGAACTCTCTCTCTCCTTTTGGAAGTTTTCCTCTTATATGAAATGAAGTGGTTTTGTTAAACTTTTCATTACAATACTATAAACAAGACTCATTTCTTTTTTATGAGGGTTGAACAACCATCATTTGTATTCAAGTATAATGGGGAAAGTGTCCGTTTTTATGAAAAAGTTATGATGAAAATTACTGTCTATAAGATGACAACTCAAGAAAATAGTTTTTGGTGAAAAACATAAACACTATAAATTGATCAGCACTGAAAGAAGAGTAAGCAAAATGAAATCAGATTTCTTTGCACCTTCTTGTTTTCCTCTATGATATCAGCAGTTTCTTTTTATTTTGTATAAGTCAACCCAGTTTTACATAGCACTTTCCTATAAATAGATAGTCCATAAGAAATATGGATTTAACCTCCAGATGGTCAACTGAATGGCTCAGTTTTTAGAAGAGAAGCCATGATATGATTAAACCAAAGAACTAGACAGTTGAGAACAAAATTTGTTGTCTAATTATCTAAAGAACCTATTTAAGACTCCATGTTAACTTTTCCTTTTCCAAAGCTTACTTTACCGTTTTCTGCTTAGAGTTTCTATGTAGAGTTTTCAACAACATCATATCACTAACTAGTCTTCTAAATACACCTTATCTTGACCACATTGGCAGAGCTTTCCTTCTGCCTTAAAGTCTGAGCCCCAAATTTCTCCTAGATACTGAGCCAAGGTGACTGACTGAGTGATGGTTAAGCTGCATTAAGGCTTCCCTACTATGTCAGTTCTGTACATTCAGGGTGCAGTTGAGTACATTGTTAAAGTCCCATAGTTTGTCCTTTAACCTCCTATTGGCCCTGTTTCTAATTCCTTCTAAGACTCCTTTTATGATTCAATCTCTGCTTGATCTTTAACAGTTGAGCTTCTCCAAAATTCAATCCTTGGCCCTTTTTTCCCCAACATTATCTCTCCAGATGATTTCATCAACTTTCCAGTTTTTGTTACTATGGGAATCACCAGATCAGCTCCACACAGACCAGACCTCTACCTGAGCTCCAAGTCTCTCTATCTAAACAGCTGGCATTTATTGACTGGTCATTATGTTATGTTGAAGGCTGTACACGGATGCCTGTTATATAGTCTATTAGCAACTTTTCATTTTTTATTTTTATTTCTTTCTAAGTAAAATAGTAATTACATATGCATTCTTATAAAACTTTAAGCAATAAAAGAATGATGAAGAGTAATCTCAGTCTACCTATTGTTCCCCCTCCTACTCCACCTTATCCCATCACACCCCCAAGCATCTATTGTTGTCAGACTGACATGAATCCTCCCTTAACCTTCACAACAACCCAGTGGAAATACCCTTTTTACATATAGGGAAACTGTTGCAAAAAGATATTTTAAAACTTGCCCAAGGTGTCATACATAGATAAGAAGTAGCAGATTGAGGATCCCAAGCTTGTTTGTCTTCAGTGGCCCAGTCTTCTTTTTTTGTCATTTCACCTAGGTATCTCTCGTAGGCATCCCACATTCAACTGTCTGAACTTAAACTCACAACATTCTTGCCCTGTCCCCACTCACCAAGCTTGGACCTTCTCTTGGATCTTCATATTGGGCAAAGTGCAACCAAATATCCATTTGTTCATTGACAAAACTCTGAGTCACCATGAGCACTACTTCCTCATTCATATTTCCTAGCTAATCAGTCACCAAACCTTCTTGATGTGATTCCTCTTGGGTCTGTGAAATCCTCCTTATTACCAGAACAAGGCCTTCTTAGTTAAATCTGTTGCCACACTTGCCATCTTCCAAATCAACCCATACACACACTACTGCTAAATCGACCTTTAAAAAATGTTCATGTAAGTAAAAAAAAAAAAAAAAAAAAAGTTCATATCAGAGCATGCCACTCTTCTCTTTTAAATCTTTGGGTTTTTATTGCTCTGATAATAAAGTGAAACAAAGTTCACAGAGTTTACAGGGCTGTCATTGCAATCCCTGCTCACATCCCTAGCCTCAGGTTCCAGCTTTCCGTACTCCAGTCACACTGGTCTTGGTCTTCTCTCAGAGCCTCAAACAAGTCACACACCTGTCAATCACCAGCCCTACACAAACCTGTCTTCTCTTTTTAGAGCTTTTTTAAATCTTTCCTCTTAGCCTACATGACTCTGTTCAGGATGCAAGCTTTAAGTGGCCTGGGAAAGCCTTTGTTGACTCCTAATCTTTCTAGTCCTGACCCTTAAATGGTCTTACATCACTGTTTACTTTGCATTTTTTTTACTTTTATCATTACATAATGAATTGCTTAGCATAATATGTTTTTCCTACTAGACAACAAGGTCCAGGAAGACAAGACCAGTGTCTCTCTCACTCACCTCTGTGGCTAGAATATAACAAGCTCAAGTGTCCTTAGCAAATGAAATTCAGTATGATTCTTGGTAAGTAGCCTACTTACTTGGATCTCAAGTCTCCTTTCCTGGAAAATAGAATGCCAGCGCTATCCTAGAGTCATATTACCTCTTTCAGGCAAATAGGATTCATGTTTAGTAAGCCTGGCTTCTGTGGGAGTATCCAGAAACAGTTCAAGTAGTTCAAGGAACAAGGATGTTCTCTGATGAACATCCCCATGGAACAGAAATAGGGTGCCTAATCTGTTGACCTTCTGTCTCCCTTCTTTCCAGCCCAATAGTCATCAAAGGAAGTTTAAACATTACAAAGCAAGATTACTGGAAAATCTTTTTCAAACTCACTTCTCTGTATGTTTCCAAGCAGTACTGTTTTAATTGATTCAAGTTTGTAGAATTGGATTCTAATTTCAAGACAACTCCCTAAACAATTCACCACAGAACAGAACATTAGAATTAGGGTAGGTATAATTAAAATGCCATTGCATTCTAATATTGTCTCTTCCTCTGTTGTTCCCACCCACAATTGCTTTTCTGTACCAACAAAGAAACAGCTGTATGATCAGCAGGTTTCCATCTGTGAGCTCCCATCTGTGGTTTCTTTTGCACTTGTGCCAAGTGGATCTGGAAAAGTAAAACATGCTCTATTCTTGATTTTCCTCTTTTCCAATATTCTGTGTACCACAACAATAACCAAAAGATCCTTTTGGGCTTATCTCAAATTGGTACTTCCTAGAAGTTCAAGGGTAATTAATAATATTCCTTTGTTCTTCTGATTAATATGATTGTCAAGAATTGAAAAGCAATTGAGAAGTACAGAGCAGAAGAAAGATAATCCTTGTCACGTTACTGGGGAGTAAATTGCAAATGTTTAGAGTAATGGAATTGTTATGACTTGTGCCTCATTCAACACAGAAAGAAACAGGATCTGAACAAATGGTAATAATGAGGCACATATTACTTCAGAATAGTAGTTGTCTAACTGCTATATTTTTGATGCTTCCTTCATTCACCATCTTCAAATTACCATCAAATATACATAAACAAGTTAATCTCTTGTCATGGCAGTAGATTACAAAGTCTAGAGGGAAATGTCCTGGGATTGTGATGTTCTAACTTTGATCACTTGGTTAGTATTTTATTTTATTTTATTTTTTTGGTACTGGGGATCGAACTGAGGACCTTGCGTTTGTAAGGCAGGCATGGTGCCACTGAGCTAAATCCCCAGCCCACTTGGTTGCTATTTTTATCAGCTTTCTAGACATTTGTCCTTTGCAGCAGCTTTCTAGGTCCACTGCTGTCATGGACTCCAAAATTTTTAGTGTGCGTTTAAGAATTCAACGGGCAGATTCATATGCCTCTTTTAGTACCCAGTTCCATTGGTACCTCTTCAGAACTTATTCCTTGGTTTCTCTAAGAGTTATTTGCTTAAATGGTCCATCTCTTTTTTGCTTATTGTATTTTCATATCAATTATATCTCTGATTATGAGAATATAACTTTTATTTACATGTCTAATTCCAGCATTGACTACAATTTTAATTTTTCTATTTATGCTTAACATAGCTTTAATTGTTCCAGAAACATGAATAAATGAATGATATTAATTATTTAATTTTAATTAATTTCTCAATGATACAGCAAGAGGTGCCAGACAAGTATAAACTCTTGTGAAGTATGATATCAGTTGTTCAGTATGTTGTCTATAACCCATGAGCAGGAAGATTTGGGGGGGGGTGCAGAAATCAATTGCAAAGATAAACTCAAATTTTCAATTTAATCTCTCATTTCCACTTTCACCCTGACCATATTTTTGCCGTTATTAAACACAAGAAATAAGAAATCAGCTACAATTACATTGTGACAGCTTATTTTATTTTGCCAAATTTTAATTCTTCCAACGTATGTTTGTAGGGTTGGTGTGAGGATTTAATGAGATAATGCACAATGCACATAGCGGTATTTATTATAGTGTTTGACACATAATAAGAATCAAATACAACAGTACTTAACTGTCATTTTTGTGTATATTAGAAACTTCATATTGCATTTTCATTTTCCCCTGTTATCTTTATACCCCCACTCTTACAAAGCTGTTAGCTGTAAAGAAATGATCAAAAGGCAGGAAGTTAAAAGAAAATTGTGAAATTAAAAAGGCCTAATACCCAGGAAAATCTGTCTTGGAAGAGTAATAATATATTTTACTTATGTCAGATTCACATGCAACCTATCTAAAGGAATTATAATTATCTACAATATGTCACTTCTTTGAAAACTAATCATTTGACACATTTCTATCTCAAAAGACTTATCACCATAATAAGTGATGTCTGGGGAGAGCCTAGCACAAAAATAGCTCTGGTGATGAAACTTATTTAACTAGTTGCTTTCAGTCACTAGAAAACTTTCTTTCATATATTTATGTAGAGATAGGCCTCAAAGACATTAAAGTATTGGTTTCCTAACTATAATAATACAATTAAAATTAATAGACAAGAATGAAATATGTTTAAAAGCAGCCACAACAGAGACATGGCTGGGGGTATCACAAAACCCAACTTGAAACTATACTACAAAGATGCTGTGATAAAAACAGCATGGTTGACAAAGAAACAGACCTGAGAATCAGTGTAATAGATTAGAAGATGCAGAAACAACTCCAGACATACTCAGCCACCTCATCTTTGACAAAGGAGCCAACTACCCTCATTGGAGGAAAGGTAGCCTATTTAATAAATGGTGTTGGAAAAACTGGATTTCAACCTGCCAAAGATTAAAACTAGACCCATACCTATCACCGCACACTAAACTAAGATGGAAGTGGATTAAAGATCTAAATATTAAGCCAGAAACACTAAACTTGCTGGAAGATAAGTTAGGTAGAACTCTTGATGACATTGGCATAGGAAAAGACTTTATGAACAAATCTTCAGTAGCACGGGAGCTAGCACAAAGAATCAACAACTGGGATCTCATCATATTAAAAAACTTCTGCACTGCAAGAGAAATTACCAACAGAGCTAAGAGACAACCTACAATGTGGGAAGAAATATTTAGGAGCTATACCTCAGTCAAAGGTCTATTATTGAGAATATACAAAGAACAAAAATCAGACCCCCCAAATTTAAAGACCCAATTCAAAAATGGGCATCTGAAATGAACAGACATTTCTCAGACAAAGTAAAAACAGCAATTAAATATATGAAAAAATGTTCAACATCACTGGTCATTCGAGAGATGCAGATGAAAACAACACTGAGATTCCACCTCGCCCCACAAAGATTGGCTGCTATCAAGAAATCAACAAATAACAAATGCTGGTGGGGGTGTGGAGAGAAAGGAACCCTTCTCCATTGTTGGTGAGAGTGCAGACTGGTGCAACCACTGTGGAAATCAGTGTGGAGATACCTCAAAGAACTAGGACTACAGGTTCCATTTGACCCAGCTATTCCCCTACTGGGAATCTTCCCCAAAGAATTAAAAGAATCATACCACAGTGATATATGTGCACCTATTTTTATAGTGGCACAGTTTGTAATAGCTAAAGCTTGGAAACAGCCCAAGTGCCCATCGACTGGAAACTGGATAAAGAAGATGTGGTTTTTCTATAAAATGGAGTACTACTCAGCCATAAAGAATGAGAAACTAGAGACATTTATAGCTAAATGGATGCATATTGAGGCCATACTCTTAAGTGAAATAAATAGGACACACATGTATAAATACCGAATAGTTTCTCTAGTGTGAGAAATTGAAAGTGTAAATAAGGATGAAAACGATTAAAATGAATAATTGATAATTTGAAATAAGAAAAGGCCCAAGGGTTAGGGGATAGTGGGAGGGGAAAGGAAAAGGGAAGAAGGGAAAGGAAAAATTATGAGAAAGAAAAAAACCCAGAATCAAACTCTGTGTAAATAGGGAAGGGTGGAGGGGGTAAAGGGCGCACAGGTAATGGGAGAAAAAATAAAAACTAAGATACATCACGTTCTAGTACAAACACCCAATGATAAATGTAAATGTACTTTATACCTAAAATGTGCCAATAAATATATATATAAATAAAAAAATAAAAATAAAAAATAAAAAAATAAAAGCAGCCACATTTATATCTCTTTTTAATCTGTATTTCCAAATGGTCCTTTTTTGCCATATCATAAAGGATAATAACATCTATATCAATTAAAGGCCAAATTTAGAACATAGCAAAACAAACTTCATTCTTGAGATTTTCAGTATTTGCACCAGGATTTACTAAACAAGTAGGCACAGCCAATCTATCAACAAACATATATCGAGGTCCTGGAGAGAGACAGCTTCTCTGATGCTAGCTGAGAATTCTAGATAAATCACAATCTCTTCTTTCAGAATATGTATGTTCTAGTGGCTAAGGAGGACTAATAAATTTAACTTGTCAGCCATCAGCTGACAGTTGGTATACAGTTAATAATACGGCATTTATGAAGTCCAGAGGGTCCAGAGTATCAAGGAAGGCTTCCTGAAAGCAGTAACACAAGCTGACTTTTAGAACTTAAACTGGAGGCTTAACTCCCTGAAAGATGGAACTGGCAATCAAGGCAAGATACTCATGTGCAAAGGCACAAATGCTAACAGTATGACTTTGTAGTGAGCGACACCACAAGACCATCATGGTGCCCTCCAGGGTAGTATGAAGGTCGTAGAGGGGAGACAGGCCTGAAAATCAGCTTAAACTCATGAAGGCCTGTGTGCTAAGGAAATCAAACTTCTTCAGGAAAGCCATTGAGAGCCAGTAAGGAAAACATCAAAGAGTGATGTAATCAGATTTTTATCTCAATTAGTCACTGCTGCTGACCTATAGTGAGTGGACCATATGCCAAGATCATCAAATGTTATCATGTAGAGTAAATGCTCTTTCACTACAACCCTACACAAGCACGGCAACAGGGTAAAAAAGGTAGTTTAAAAACAATACTCAGCTAATATTTTCTAATCTATTTCACTGTTTAAAATTCTGGTCTTTGCCTTCTAAATTGATTTCACAACCCTCTAAATGGGATATGACCTATGGTTTTAAAAGCCCTGATAAGAAGAAATAGACTGGAGTCAGGATGATCTGATAGGGTGTTATTATAGTAATTCGAGCAGTACAAGATGTGGAGCTCAGTTAAGACAATGTAACAGAAAAGACCTGGTCACTTCCACCTTAGTATTAAAACTCTGTTTAGTCTGCTGCTATAACCTAGTTAAGTAAGCTTGGGAACATAAGTGCACTTCTGAGATAATCATCATCTGAGTGCCTGCCTTGTCTTACCCTGTGCAAAGGGCTTTTCAGGTAGATCAACTCCAGTTCTTTACCACAAAACTTCAGGTTAGATAGTGTTATCGCCCCCTTACAGATATAAACACCAAAATGTCAGGGAAACTAGGATTTACCAAGGTCATACAGAAGGAATTTAGTAGATAGATGCATAGCCAATTCTATGTAGGGCTATTTAATTCATATTTACTTCTGTATGGTGGTGGATTGAATGGATACATTGCAATACTTCATTACTTAGCTTCTTTCCAGGTTTTTTTTCTGTTATAAACATTGTTATACTACATATTTCAGCCTATGTACAAGACTTTTCTTAGAGAGCAATTTCTGGATCAAGGGTTATGTTATAGACATGTTACTAGGTTAAAGAAATATACATTGATTCCATTTTATTGAGTTTCTCCACATCTGTGTTGTTAGATTTTGTCCTTGGTCTTTTCTGCATCTGTGGAAATGCAATGACTTTGTAATGTAGTTTTATTAATAGAATGAATGTTTAATGTGTTTTTCTAATATTAAGCTAATAGCATCATGGACAGATGACCAAACCTTCAGCATTTCGGGAAACACTTAGCTAAACCATAGAATTTATCCATTTTATTATCACGGTTTTCAAAAACACAGCTCTTGGTTTTATAGTATTTCTGTTGCATAACATTAATTCAAGCCTTTATTTTATTAATTCTTTTTTCTGTATATTTTGTGTCTCAATTTCTGACTCTTCAAATTGGCTTTTACATTCTTTGTTTTCCATTTTTTAATTTTAGGAATGGAATATTTAATGCCATAAAGCACCTTCTCTAATAGATTCTTCAGAGAGAAAAATATATTTCCTGAATTGCTGCATGGTCCAAACAGATTGTGTGCAGTTTTTAACCAAAAGGTCATTTTGGCTGGATATAAATTAATGGGCTCACATTTTCTCTGTTTAAGTATTTTCCAATAGGCTATTTTTCCATTGTCTTTTGGCATTCATAGCATTATTGTCAAAAAGCTTTTAAAATTTATTTTGTATTACTACATGTTTGCAGCACATAATGTTTACATTCCTTGTGCGGAGTTAGTACATGAACATAACACATATTAATTGCTTTTTTCATCCTCTTCCCTTTCCCTTCTATCTCTTGATCTCCTTCTCATTTGGGAAAAATCTGTCTCCCTTGCTCCTATTATCTATTACTGTGCTCTTTAATTATAATTTAGGTTTCTCACATAAGAGAAACCATTTGATAATTAAACTTGTGTATTTGATTTATACACAAATGTTTTGGCTTGTCTGTTTATTTTAATTTTTTTAAAGTCCAGCAATTTTACTAAAATGTGATTTATGTTCAGGGCATATTTTAAATATCTGACATAATTCTATACCAAATCTCACATGTAAACAACAAATTCTTTCAATATGTAGTTTACTTGTTTTTAATTTCTAAAACTTTTCTTGAATTATCTTTTTCAGTGTTTGTTGCTTTCTTTTGTTTTGGTTTTCTCCTCTAGAGATTCCTATTATATGCATTTCTGATCGTCTTTCCCTGTGTTCTTTGGCTTTCACTTTTTCTTGAATTCTTTTCTCTTCCCATATTTTCTCTGTTTATCTCCAGATTTTTAAATTATTTATTTATTGTTGTGTTTGTTTAAATATCTGAAATGATTTTATTTTTGGATTGCTAACTCTTTCCTGACCTCTCTCATATTATGTCTAGGTTCTTTCATTCTTATTTATGTTACTCTTTCGTATATAACATCAATCTCTATGTGAATTTTGGGGTCATTTTGAAATATTAAGTTTTCAAGTTATCCTTTTTATGTTTTATGAGTATGTCTTTCTGCTTTCAATCCTCTATATGAATTTTCATATGCTCCTTATTTTTTCCTCTCCATCTCTGTCTCTTTTTCTGTCTCTCTGTCTCTCTTCCTCTCTCTCCTCTCTTCTCCTCTCCTTTTCTCTCTTCTTCCTCCTCCTTCTTCCTCCTCCTCTTCTTCTTCCTCTTCTTTCTTCTTCTTCTTCCTCTTCTTTCTTCTTCTTCTTCCTCCTCCTTCCTCTTCTTCTTCTTCTTCTTCTTCTTCTTCTCCTCCTCCTTCTTCTTCCTTCTGCTTCCTCTTCTTCTTCTTCCTTCTTCTCTTCTCCTTCCTCCTCCTCCTCCTCCTCCTCCTCCTCCTCCTCCTCTTCTTCTTCTTCTTCTTCTTCTTCTTCTTCTTCTTCTTCTTCTTCTTCTTCTTCTTCTTCCTTCTTCTCCTTCTCCTTCTCCTTCCTCTTCTTTTTCTTCTTCACCTTCATCTTCCTCACTCTCTCTCTCTCTCCCTCTGTCTCTCAGTTTTCTTCAAGTTATAGGAATTCCAGAATTAGTGCTCTGCCTTGAACTTTTAGTAAAGTGTTAGTAAATATAGCTTCTTTTTGATCATCTTTCTTTTCTCTCCTGCTGCACTTTTATATAAACCTTCACTTTCTGCTTTTATTGTCAATGTTCTGTCAAATTTTTATTACATTTCTGTTGTGTTTGCTTAAGTTTGTTTCATTTTGAGAGTTCATGAGGTTACTCTGGCCCTTTTAAAGCCTCCCATATGTCCCGGCCCGCGGGTAAGTCAACGGAGACCCTAGAGGGGGAGCGAGGATGAGAGGGGACAGGGGACACGAGAGATGGAGATAAGACAGGTTTCTGATCAAGTCTCGTTTATTGCAGAAGCTGTTACAACATATATACCGTAGGGCTAGAGGGGAGGAGCAAGAGGAGGGTACTGGGGCTACTTCCTTGTTGCCGGGTAGATTTGCAGCAGGCCCGGATATGTCCGTAAAAGGCACTCAAGAGTTCTAGCGGGGGGGCAAGGCCCCCCACACCCATACCTATATGCTCATCTACAAGCTGCCGTGTGTAAAATCTCTTCCATTTTCAGTTACTCTTCTCAAGTAGGTTAGTGGTGTGCTCCATTAAGAACCTGTTAACTATTTTTGAAGTATTTTTCTTTTTTTGTTTTTTTTCTGCTTGCCCACTCACTGACTTTACATTGTCATGTTTCCTCCCTACCCTCTTTAATATGTGAGTTTTGGAATCCTTTGTTCCTAATTTTATTGTGGATGTTGTCTTTTTGTTTTTAACCTAAAGTCACTTACCTAGTTGCTGGTCAGCATTTATAGTGGGATTCAAGAAGATTCCAAAATCATACCACTTAATCATTTTCCCCAAATCCTTATCTAAATGTTGATAGTAACCTTTAAAATGTTTATTTATAAAGATCACTAATAATTGTGAGGTTTTTACTGCCCCTTCCTAAGACATTATTGCTAACTCAGCACTGAATTCTTATTTCTCTTTTTTAAAATTTTATTTTATCAGTACATGTTTGCAATACATGAAGTTTTCATTCATCTTAGGGAGTAGGTACATGTACATAACAAATTTTCATTCTTTTTAATTCCCTTTCCTCCCCCATTCAAATTCTTCCCACTAAATAAAACCTATCCAGAAACCTCTATAGAAATAGGTCCTCTGGATACAACTCCTGTCTCTACATGTGTTTTAAAATTGTTATTATTAAATATTTGATCCTCTATCTTGGACTAAAGTCCTATTAAGGTCACCATGGCATTACTGCCAAGATTTAGGTCTGGCTTTAATTTTTTTTCATTACTATTGGTTCCTAGGGATCTTTTCCTCCACAGATGTATTTTGAAATAATTTTGTTTTAAAGTATGCATTTTATCCTGAGTTTTCTCTATTTTTAATGAGCAGGGAGCCTCAGTAGCTCAATCTTTCATGTTTCTGGTACCAGAAATGTATTCTTTTTTAACATATGCACAATTTATACTTAATGAAGAAAATTAAGTGGCCTACTAAATAACATATAGTCTTGTGGTGAATAATGATATTTCAGTAAAAAATGGACTACATATTCAATAGCAGACCTGTAAGATTATAATGCAACTGAAAAATTCCTATCTCCTAGTGATGGTGTAGCCATCATAATGTTATAGCATAATGTATTATGCAGGAGTTTGTGGTAATGCTAATGTAAACAAACCTGTTTAGCTATACTTATGTATACAAATGCCACTGTGTTAAAATTGCCTAATGTATTCAGAACTGTAACATTCTGTACAGGTTAGTAATCTAGGGCTAATAGGCTATACTATATAACCTCCATGTATAGTAGATTTTACTATCTAAGATTTGTAAGTACATGTTATGATGTTCACACAATAAAAAAAATCTCAGAATATATATATATATATATATACACACACACACATATTTTTAAGTGGCATAGACTGTACTTGAGTGCTTTTAAGAATATTTTCCTAGAGTGTTTCTTCATTCTTTAATATGAAATTGCTCTGTGAATGTTTCAAATTTTGGTATAAATTTTCAAATTGCTTATCCAAAAGGATTTTGCATAAGAAATCTTTCTCTATTTTCACCACAATATCTGTTCTTTACTGAGAGCTGGAAAGCTAAATAAGTATGTACTACTCCTTGCTGTAGGGTAAGAGTAAGGCACAGGTCAACCCACAATAGGTGCAACATTTTACTAAAAAATCATTCTGAGAGCCTGCTCCAATTCCTGAACAGACCCGCACTGGTTACTTCCAAAATTCTGAATTGTAAGTTAAGATCACAGTCATCTTAACCTGAAAAAACATTAGTATCAGAAAACATTGCCTTATCCACATAATAATATCACCTGCATTTGACTTACTTTCTAAACTCCCCTCTCCAGTGTGTGGGTACTCTCCACCGCTGCCATACTCTGAACCCTGCTTCTTGCCTTGTCGTTTAGAAAAAAGTCACATTATCTTCAAGAGAAAAGAAGAAAAATTAAGGCAAAATTTTAAAAGTTCAAACAGTATAAGAGTATTAAATAACATCATGAAAAGGTATCAAAACTAGGAGCAGAAAACATTACAGAGGCAAAACTATACAAGGAGCATAAGTAAAATTTAAAACAAAGAATAAAGGCTGGGCATTGTGCCACATGCCTGTAACCTCAGTATTTGGGACGCTGAGACAGGAAGATCACCACAAGTTCAAGACTGGCTTGGGCTACAGAGTAAATACCTGTTCAGCCTGGAATATATAGCAAGACCCTCCCTTAAACAAGCAAACAAACAAAGATTTAGATTAAAAACTAGCAATATATTCAAAAGGCAAAACTATAGACAAAAATAACAATTACAACAGAAGTAAAGAGCACATGAAGGGAAAAAAACAAGTTTAAAAGGGAAAAAGGTAGAAAATTAGAAAGTCTATAGCCTAGCAAAGATATATATTAAAATATTACTTATTTTTGAATGGTCAAACAGAAGACAGCTTTGATAAATAAGCAAATTAAAGAAGAAAAGAAATGATGGCCTGCCTCCCTGAAAGCAAGCTGTCTGCAGCAGGTCTCCCAACAGACCCTGAGGACAGAGAGCCTAAAGGAACATTTGACAATTCTTGCCATTCTGCTGATATAAGCTATCCTTTTAAGTGAGCATCTCATCAGAGACAGTCATGTTCTTGTTACAGAAAGGAATCACCTTCTCTGGCTTCAGTGAAAGGCAAATAAAGTGGAAGAAGTCCACGATATTGTGATCTCATCCCCACCCCACCCCCCAACAAACATAAAGAGCACAACTCTCAATCTACACTCTTAGGTAAATTAAATATTATAATTTTATGAATCAACTAAATGTATTGTTTGAATCTCCACTAAATTGGGTGACAGAAGGCTAATTTCCATCTGGATGTTGTACTCTCTTCCTTCCTCCTCTTTAGCCAGAAGTTAAGTTTACAGGGCTGGCTGAGTATAAAGGCATGGCAGAGTACTAACTTGTTAAAGCCTTACTTCTTCATGGGCATACACTGTGCTATATGTCCTCTGCTTTACACCCAATTTGATCCTTGTCCAACAGCAGACAGCTCTATTTGCTGTCTATTGGCCTTTCAAGAATCTCTACTCCAAGGGATGGGATGTATTCTGCTGCTTCTGTGCAGAAGTGGCAGTCTGGGATCTATTGGAATGTATCTGTAGTGGATTTCCATCTCTCTCTAGATGTCCTAGATTCATCTCAGGTTCCATGACCTCCATGAGACTGCCCAGGAAGCAGCATGTAAGGCCCCTCTATTTGGGAGGTAGAGTCTCACTCCTCCTCAGCCCAAGGAATTCTTTTGTTTTTTTCAGAGAAAGCTCTCCCTCCTTTACAAAGATCCATGATGCCTGTTTTCCTCAAAATTTGAGCCTCTATAATTTGAAATCAAAAATATATCTAAGTAATAATGAGCTCTACTCCTACCTGAAAAATACAAGAGAAAATGAGAAATTCTTAAAAAAACATTCAATAAGGATTTCAAAAATATGTTCCTGGCACACAATTCTCTTACTCTTTTTTACTCATCTCAGAACCTTTTGAACAGGTTCATAAGGTTGTGCATTATTCTAATCTTTTGATTTTAAGGCTTTTAAAAGAAGCACCACTGTCCTTTCAATTTATAATATTTTTTGGAATTAAAATACTAAAAGATCAAATTAATACCACACTTAATTATGAGACAATCCCTCAGCTAAATAAAAATTTTCAATATCCTTTGCAAGAAGCTTCTATGTTAAAATTTTGGAGGTTGGCCTTTTAAGCTTCGTTAATATGAAAAATAGACATAAGCTTATAATTTTGATGAAAATACATTTTTCTTTATCTCCCTTTGATATTAAGATAATCTTAAATTTTAGAACTTTCTTTTCATCTTGAATAGAGACCAGCTTTAAAATAATGGTGAGAGGAAGAGAAGAAGCTTTTCCTTTAGTAACAAGTCTGCAGATGTGGAATCAAAGCAGTGTCTACAATATAATTTCCAACAATATCATATTGTTAAGTTTATGCCTCTCTTTCCCCCCACATCTTATAGAAAGAAAGAAAAAAAACTAGGTGTTGCACATGGGCAACCAATTAAGAAGATTTTGTGTAAAATCTCCTCTGAAAAGCTGGCCAAGGGGGCTTTAAATAGATCTTTTGATGTTTCAGAGGGCACAGGAAACTTTACTGAAAAATTAAACACATCATTTGAAACCTTCACTCCATTTAACTTTCTTGACATACTTTTCTCACATTAACAATCCGGAATAACTTTTCTGATAATTCTGATTTAAACATTCAAAAATAATCATAAAGATATATAATTATGATATTTAATTTTGTTAAGGAAAACTATACATAAACTACCCAAGTAGGAGGAATGTAAATATATCCCATACTAATAGGTGACTCCAACAGAAGAAAAGAAAGTAGGCATTTAGATTTTTCTACATCATCTTATTTCTACAAGTCACTCTTAATACTACAATTAAGGTTTACATACAAAATAACTGCTAATTGCTTCACCAAAACAACTTCATTAAATTTTCCATGCCATTCCTTGAATACGAAAGCTATACATTAAATGAAGGTTTCTAATTATACATTCTCCTTGGCAATAGGATAAAGGGTATGTCTACAATGGTTTCATAGAGGGCATAATCAAATTAACCATACAAATGTAAAATAGAATCGTAAGAATGAAGAAGCATCAGGAATATGTAGTGGGGGAAAGTTTGAAAGAAAAAAGTAAACAATGAAGCTTCTGAAACCATACAATGTGGGTTTTTTACTTCACACTTCCCAAAGTAGGTTAAAATACATCCATTCCAATCAGGAATAGCCAATTATGTAAATCTGTACTCTTAACATAGCATGCTAACTGAGGCCATGAGAAAGAAGGAGCAGATGGAGAAACCCTTGGGAGAGCTGCTGTAAATAAAAACTCCTGAGGCAGAAAGGATCCTTTCACAAAGGGAAAACTCCAAGCTTTTCCCTGAAACAATTTTCTCTTTGTGCACTTAGCTATTTTCATAAGTAGTGCAATACAAATATGCACTAATGAATTGGGTCCATCAGGATAGTTAGCTTCCAAAACACTGTCCAGCTCTGCTGTTAATAATTTAGTATGGTTGATCTGTTAGAAGAAAAAGATGGTTCCCTTTTCTGAGGGTCTGATTTTTACCAATGGCATTCATTTCTGAATTCAGAGATCAGACTCAGCGCCAGTGGCAGAGATCCAAGCTCTTTCTTGTGGGTCTTACCACCCACAGCAATGGCATGCGAACAAGATGAAGTTCCTTTGGAAATGACCACGATGGGGACAAGGTATCCCATGGCTGACATACATGGCACCACTGTTGTGCAGTTTGGGGAGGCCAAGAGGTAGCTGGGATATTTTTCTTGAATAGTTTTATTCTGCAGTCATTTTCCCCCTTGCCTTCTCCTTGTCTTTTCCATCTTCAGCTGTTTGACTTTTCCAATATCTTGTTATCTTGCCGCACATGATCTAAAGTAAACAAAAGGAGAGCATTCTTTTCTACATTTCCCCTGGCTCTTGAGAATATTAAAGGGTGAATTTGCCATGCTAGATAGGAAGACATTCTATAAAGCTACTGCAAACAAAAGTATGGTCTTGGCACAGGAATAGACAAGTGAGTGGAATAGAGCACAGAGAAATAAATCATAGTATAAACTGGAGTTTAATATAGTACCATAGTGATACTTCAAACAGTGGGAAGATGTGGTTTATTTCATAAATGGAGTTTGAACAACTGGTTACCCATCTGGGAGAAAATTAAGTTGGAGCTTTAATTCACACCAAATGTGAAAATAAATTTCAAATGGATTAAAGACTTACATATAAAAATTAAAACAATAAAAATCTTTCATAAATGCTACATGTAGAATCCTAGAGGCAGAGAAGACTGTTTTTACCAATTCTAGGAATCCAGTTATACACAGAAAAGAGAATAGAGCCATATTTAAGTGTTTAAATTTTTTAAAAATTGAAAAAGAGCATATCTGAGAAATATTTAAAATGCACATGACAGAAAAATGGTTCATATCCCTATTATACAAATGCTCTTATAAATAAACAACAAAAATGAGAAAACCCAATAGATTTTGGGGTTGTATATGTAGTTAATTGAAAACAGACTATCAAAAAGTATTAAATCCTGTTAAAGCAACAATGAGATAATTTATATCCATTAGACTGTCAGAGTTACAATACTTACTTTTGGCAGGGATACAGGAAACATTCCACTATATTGCCTGTGAAAATGTGAATACTTAGAATCTTTTTTGTAAAGCAATCCAGCAATATCAATAAAATTGAAAATATATACCATAGACCACACAATTTTACTCATATGAATTTATTCTATAGAAATAATAGCACCAATAAATAAAAAGATATCATTTACAAAATGTTTAGGTGAAGAAGTATTCCAATGGAAAAAACAGAAATCAAATGTTTATCAAAGGAGGGTTTCTTGAGGCTTTATTGTTGAATTCATAAAATTTGGTAGCATTAAAAAGAATGTGCTAGATGATGTGAGGTAATTGGGAGGGATTTCTCCAGTGTACAGTTTAGTAAAAAGTCAAGATTCAGAGAAGCTCATGTGATGCTTTCTTCCCTCCTCCTTTAATGAGAGAAGTAATACTGTGTGTGGATGGTTACATTTTTTTTTCTTTTTAAAAATAACAGCTTTAATGATATAATTCACCCTTTCAAAGTACACAATTCAGCGTGTCATTTATTTCATGATTAGTTTTTATCCTTTTATGAGAAAGTGCCAGAGGATGCCTGAGGCACCAAAAGGCTGGCTGTCCCTGCTAAGGAAAGAGACACAGGGGTATCAGGACCATACCCCAGGAACACAAGCCCTGGTGAGAGATGAACACTACAGTCCTGTGGTCACTGGTGCCATGTAGAGGAATTCTCCATGGAGAAGCTCAAAGAACACGAGTTAAGCACATTTGACCTGGAACTTCCTGCTGCTTAACGTGAATGAAACTTCTTTTTCCTGGTAATCCCCCCATCATAGGAACAACACATTAAGAAAACATGACCATGGTTAAGAATGTGATCACTGCCTCATTCTAAACAGGTTCCCTGCCTTTCTGGCATCCTTTCCTTTCTTCTAAAGCTCAACTCCAGGGGGACACAAAGCCAGGCCGCAGTGACACATGGCACAACCCCAGGAGACCACTCCCCTCTTCTGGAGTCGTGCACCAGGGCAAGTCTGGACTCATAAGGTTTAAGTATTGAAAATACTTCAGCACATACTAAGCTGGTGTTTTTTCCCGTTAATGGCTATTTTATTGCCATTTCTCATCCTGAGTGTCAAGCTATGAGAAATTCAATTCCACGGCACAAGAGGGCTGGCATTTCACTTATTAGGAGAAATTAGGCTTTTAGGAGCAGGCTCTGTAAAGAAAGAAGTGTTGTTGATTTCTACACCTACAGCACATGAAGAGCAATGTTAGAGGCCCACTCCTGATGTGCTCTGTGATGAAGGTGACATCCCAAGTACCTTTGTTTAAGGCTTAACTATAGTAAAGAGGAAGAAGTAGGAAAAGGAAAAATCTCTTTCCTTAATTTCTTTCCTGAGGAAAATGTGGGGAAACCTGGTGGGCCAGGGCAGCAATGCAACATACATCTCCCAATTCTCCCTCTCTAGGCTTTGTTCTCTTGGAGGGAAGGCAGGAGAGGAAATAGAGAAGCAGGCAGACTCTTGCTTGGCTTCTTGGCTTTCTGAGAAAGTCCTGCCTCTCAGACCACCAGGCACCCATAAGAGAAGTCCTCATAGTCAGGTGAAAGATATACTGAGCTTTGCTCCCCAGCTGGTCTCAACTACCAGGCTCACGTGCTGAGTTGGGAGAAAATGGGCCTGTTAGGGACAGCAAGAGGGTGCTGCTAACGAGGGAGGAGAAGGTGGTTTAGGGTCTGTGGCAACATGCTAAGCCAAAGGAAGATGCCACATGTTCACTCATTTGGGGTCAACATTACCCAGAGGCAAGACACAGGACCAAGAAAAACAGCTCTAGTGGCCACCACACTCCAGGGTGAGCCAGAGGCTGGAGCTCTTCCACAAAGGCCCTGGGGACAAGGGCATGGCAATGTAGCTGGGGCAATTGGGCATGACCACTATTTGTGGAGGCTTGTTAACCATGGGCAGAAAGTAGCAGCTCCTGAGCCTAGCACCTGATAACAATCTTCTAGCATGAGATTAAGTGATTTCTTGATAGGATGGCCTGGATCTAATGTTAGAAGACATAAAAGATGGCAACCATTGCTTCTGGCACCACTGCCCTCTTGTTCTTGTGGTGGCTTGGTCTGCATGCAGGATGTATCTTTTTTCCTTCATAGCACCTCTTCTTGAGCACTTTTGCTTCTCTTTTCTGCCCTAAAATACATGTTAAACTTTCCCCAATTCTGCCCAATTCATTCAATGGGGCAGTAAGAGTGTAGTTACTACAACACCCAGTACCAGTTCCATACACACAGAAGGAGAGAAATGGGGAGAAAGACACTTGAGAAAGATGTTTTATTCAAAAGAGATTTTATTTTACTTGAAATGTGAGTGGGATAAAAGCAAATATTAAGCCTGATTGAACATTGCATTCCTGCCAAATGACCAATGATGGTCAAGGACATGAAGCAAAGCCACAAAAGTTTTTTTCTGCAAAGCTAAGTAGAGCCAGGGTGCCAGTGCTCCCCTCTAGCACACCATTGGGACCATGCTGCTTGCTCTGTTTGTGGATATGAGCTCTGTGGGCCTCAGGAAAGCCTCTGCCTTGGGCTCTGGTCCCTGGCCTGTTTCAGGTCTTTAGGGGGTGTGATCAAGCAGCAGCTACAGGGCTCACAGGAATCCTTGTAGCCACTTGAGAATCCAAAGAATAAATGCTAAATGCTACCATACTCCATATTCTTTTTCTTTTTCATCCACTCCCCAGAGAAGTAAAGATGCTGAAAAGGAAGTTTCTTGAAAATTTTCTTAATAGGGTATATAGCTTAACCACCATAAGAATAAAAATCCTTTGCCTTGCCTTTTACCCTCTTCCCAGCCTGTTTCCACTTTAACTTGGTTAAGCTTTGTGTCTTGGCTAAACTAAAAATTTTTTCTTTTTTCTTTTCAAACCACAGTAACTCATACAGGAGCCAAACCCCTTAACTAAAGAATAAGTTATGACAGAGCAGCTAGCATTTTAAACAAAATAGTTTTGGGGAAGTGGGAGAGAAGCCAGGAGGTCAGAAGTTGATTCCTGAGGTCCGTGTGCTGGCGGCCTCCACCTCAGGGCTGGCCTGGTGAGATTATTGCTTTATGGGAAAGGCCTATGCCACCTCCAGAACAATGCAGCCAGGCTCCTATTCATTCCCTGAATGGACTCTGCAAAGCCTGCAGCTTCTGCACAGCACTGTGGCTCTGAGCCCTAAGCACACTGGTCCTGCTGAAGGGCTTGTTTTTCACCAGTGGGAGAGGTATTGAAATGTAAGAGGCTTGGTTTCCTCAGAGAAGAGAGGCCATGTTGCTTCCATAAGTGATCCTTAAGTACATCATGTGGTTCAGTTGAAGACAACAGGCCCCAACAACAAAGCTCTAAGTGGTGCTTAGCAAGACAAGGCCCAACCAGCACAATACAAAAGGATGATTCATTAAGGATATTGTACACACATGCTTGGCATCTCACATTGCATGCAGGAGTATAGCTCAGGACACCAAATTTTATTCCTACCATACCTTGTCAGCTAATCACATTCAAGGCCAAGGTGCTTGCCCAGCTGTGAATAATCTAGAGCCGGCATGCACCACTGACAGCAGAACCAGCAAAGCCAAATGGAAAGAGTTCTGGGTGGGAGCCTCTAGCCCTACTTGGTGGATATCACTAGAGGCACAGGTTGAGCCAGAATGGTGCAAACTCTAGAAGATGTTAAGATTCTCTGTACAAAATGAGACAGTATCCCTGGAAGACTGGAGGAGAGTGGAAGAGATACAGGGCAGCAAGTAATCCAAACAAGGGAAGTATTATAACTCCCAACCTGCTAGATATCCAAAACATGAGTTCGTGTTCTTTAAAATTGAAGAATTAATTCTAGGAACGATGGAGGTTAAGAGTAGGAAAAAATTCATTGAGAGAAAGATAGCTTCTGTCTAAGAGAGACAGAAGGGGGACCAGAAAGTAGGTTGCCCACCCACCCCACTTTTCAAAGGCATTTTACTGAGCAAAGCCATGAAGTGAGGCAGTTCAAGGTGAGACAAAATTATAAGACAAAGTGGAAAATTACAAGTTGGGCATGAGTGGGACAAAACCATGACCAGCCACCAATAAGATTACAAATACAGTCACCCAGGTAATATTGATAAAATGGGGATCAAAGAGAAAAACAAGTCATGTACAAGGAATTTCTGGAAAGGAAATGGGCTAGGGAGATTGATTACCATTTAGAACATCATTCACTGATATTCATCTCTAGGGGGAGTAGTACCTCTTTTCTTTTTATAATACTAACCAGTGAATGTGCCTCAGTTGTTTTTCTGTGCTGAGGGCCTAGCTTTGTCTAACTGCCTTTTAATAATTTCTAACTAACTTAGCTATCTGCAATAGAAAGGGATAAAACATCTGGCCATGAGCTTGACCAAGAGTGGTAGATCTGGATCTCATCGGGGAATACACCTCTGGTCTTGTGTGGCAGAGCACCAGTGTCTCAGTGATGGCCTTTCCTCCCTTCCCTTCCTATGGCCGCTGACCAGAGATGTCCACATCAGTATGCACAGGGTCTCCAGCTGGTGCTGTCCACAAGGAGGCAAACCATATGGACACCCGACTCCATGGGCCTGCACAGTGTGATCAAAAGTATGGTGAATGTTAGACATTTCTTTTAAATTTTATGATAGTAAAAGGAATATTGCCATTAATTTCCCTCAGTGTATTCCCCCTCACTTGGAACACACGTATCCCACGATTTTTTTGCCACTTTCTGAAGCAGTTCTGAAAGTCTGTTTTTGTAAGTATCTTTATTTGCACTGCCATGGCACTTGGATGTCCTGAATCAATTCAAATCATTGACTTTTCATGGGCATTTTGACTTAGGGAAAGAGCCAGAAGCATGGTCAAAATCCTGTGAATAAGTTGGATGAGGACACACTATATCATTGTTTAAGATACTGCATTTCTGTTAAAAATGACAGTTGTAAGTAGCATTCACCATACTTTTTGATCATGCCCGATAAAGACATGAAAGAGTTCCAGAAGTGCATCAGAAAGAGGCAAAAACGGTGGGATAAGTGTGTTTGAAGCAAGGAGGAGGACTTTGAGGGGGTTTAATGGCACTGTGTCTTTCACCGCAATAATTTTTTTCTTTAAATATACAGTACACCTGGTATCTGCGAGGTTAGGGAGCCAATGCTATCAATAAATGACCCTCTTTGGGTCGACTAAGAGTGAACAAGCCCCTGCAAACTTGTGCGACAAGGTGAAATGTGGCTGAAAAGGCAAGGCCAACTAAGTGCCACCCAAGTCAGTTCAACAAAGCCCACCTGAAGCATTTCCCTCATGGTTTATTAACAAAACATATTTTTAATTTCAAGATATGACCTTGAAAGAAGCCTTTGAGATACACCAACGATCACATAAAATTTACCCTATTACATATACTACTTATTAGGGTGATAACCATATAGCACCTAATAACTTTTCCTCTAGATTAGGAAAATTGATCTCATCTACTCCTTATCCATTTAATACTATTTTTGGAGTCTCAATTGGAAAAGTAAAGCAAAAGTAGAAAAGGCATGATTTTTGTTTTAAAAGACTTTTAAAAAGATTCCTGTAAAAGAATTAATGTAGCTAAGTCTGCCCTCCTAGACCTGTAATGATAGGCCTTTGACTGGCTCCAACGGCAGATACTATTTCAAATGTTAGAGCATTTTGCTGATGAACATGCCCCACTGAATTTCTAACCATTAATTTTCTAAATTGTACTTTTTAAAACTTGACAAGACTTGTTTGGTTACTGAATTATATCCTCCTGAATTTCTTTCTTCTGAAAGGTTTTTCTTCCCTTAAAGGGATATCCCAGCTCGACAGAACTTAGTCAGATGTTAATGCACTTCACACCCTACTTACTGATTTTGATGTCTGCAGGATGGGCAGGAAAGGCCAGTTCCACAGTTGGCATATGTTTCTATCATTGCAGTTTATTGAGAAGGAAAGACTGTCAAGAGGGTCTGACCTAAGCTGTGTTTTGGTCTGGAGCTTCCCATTCCTTTGATTTTTAAAAATTTCCTAGATCAGGTACAAACCCAAAGGCTGAAAACTCATATGCCTGAGACCTTATTGTTGATGCTTACGGGCCACAGAGGACTTCACCATCTGGGGCTTGCTGTATCCAGTGCCTTACTAGTCTACAGAAATCCGTGTACAGAATTCTTATTTTGGCTCCAAGATGGGAGAGATTTTCTTTAAAATATAGGATGATATAGCCAACATATAATATATATGTCACTTTTATTGCCATATCTCAGTCACCCACAGATCCCACAGTGCATTTCAAATACGAAAATCTCAGTAGAGATTTTGACTACTATTAAAAAAACCACAACTTTGGAACGGAAAACTTGCCTCTTTTTAAAAAAATAGTTACCAGAAACAAGGTCAAGAATGATTAAAGGTGCGCCAGGGATTTAGCTCAGTGTTGCCACTGCCCCACAAGCACAAGGTCCTGAGTTCAATCCCTGGTACCAAAAAAATAAAAGAATGATAAAAGGTAATAGAGGGCAAAAATTCATTAAAAGTGATCATTTTAGTATCTGACTCTATAATTTTAATATAGAGTTTCATATTTTAACCTATTTTTTATTGTAGGAAATTCTTGTACCATAAAGAAAATAACAATTTAATGCTGTTTTCTTCTATTCTAATTGCTTTTGTCGGAAATCTTCATGTAGCAAATTTTCATGACCCTTTAATCATATTACAATTTTCAAAGTTCTTTACCTGGGGTCTACTTGGATAGGGAAAACAATTACATCCTTTATTTATTAACCTTTAACAAAAAGTTAGCATTTCTTTCAATTATGAATAAAGCGGGGGGGGGGGGAGATTGTCACAGTTTTAGTGATACTTGTGACTTTCTCAAGAGTATGCAATGCACATTTTTTTTGGTTAAATTCTTTTATTGGTACATTGTAGGTATACAACACAATTACATTTCTCATTGGGAATTGTACCTTTACATGATGCATCTTGGTTCTTATTTTTTCCCCATTCCTAGCCCTCCCTTCACCCCCTCCACCCTTCCCTATTTACAAAGACTTTATTTCCATTTGTTCCATTTCTCCTCATTTGTCCTTTTCCTTCTTTCCTTTCCCCTGCCCCTCCCACTACACCTACCCCTTTGGAACTTTTCTTCCTATTTTGCATCATCGATTATTCATTCTAATCATTGGTACATTTTAGGTATACAATATAATGACATTCATCATTGGAAATTTGCACCTTTACAAAATCTCTCGGTTCTTATTTTTCACCCTTGCCCAGCCCTCCCTTCAACCCCTCCATTCCTCCCTATTTACAAAGATTTTGGTCCTATTTTTCCATTTTCTCATATTAATCCCATTCCCTTCTATCCTTTCCCCTAGCCCTCCCACTTCCTTCCCCTTTGCCCCTTTTCTTCCTATTTCACATTACCTATTATACATTTTAGTCCTTATTTACACTTTCAGTTTCTCACACCAGAGAAACTGTTTGGTATTTATACATGTGTGTCCTATTTATTTCACTTAAGAGTATCACCTCAATGTGCATCCACTTAGTTATGTCTCTAATTTCTCATTTTTTATGGCTGAGTAGTACTCCATTTTATTAAAAACCTACATTTTCTTTATCCAGTCTCCAGTTGATGGGCATTTGGGCTGTTTCCAAGTTTTAGCTATCACAAACTGTGCTGCTATGAACATGGGTCACATATATCACTGTGGTATGATTCTTTTAATTCTTTGGGGAAGATACCCAGCAGGGGAATAGCGGGGTCAAGTAGGACTTCCAGTCCTAGTTCTTTGAGGTACCTCCACACTGATTTCCACAGTGGTTGCATCAGTCTACACTCCCACCAGCAGTGGAGCAGGGTTCCTCTTTCCCCACAGCCCCACCAACATTTGTTATTGGTTGATTTCATGATAGCAACCATTCTTTCTGGAGTGAGGTGGAATCTCACGGTTGTTTTCATTTGCATCCCTCGAATGACCAGTGATGTTGAACATTTTATTATGTATTTATTTGCTATTTCTTCTTCTTTTCTGAGAAATGTCTGTTCATTTCAGATGCCCATTTTTGGATTGGGTCTTTAAATTTGGGAGGTCTGATCTTTTTAAGTTCTGTATAGATTCGAGATAGTAGACCTTTTTCTAAGGAAAAGCAGTTGAAGACTTTTTCCCACATTGTGGGTTGTCTCTTCACACTGCTGGTGGTTTCTCTTGCTGTGCAGAAGCTTTTTAATAAGAAGAGATCCCACTTGTTGATTGTTTGTGCAAGTTCACGGGCAACTGAGGTTTTGTTCATAAAATCTTTTCCTACACCAGTGTTTTCAAGAGTTCTACCTAACCTCTGTTCCAACTGGTTCAGAGTTTCTTATTTTAATATTTAGATCTTTAATCCATGAAATACACATTTATACTATATATATAGATGAATTATTTACATTAAAGTCCAGTGATTTTTATGAAACCCATTGGTAGGTATTTTCTTAGTGTATATATAGGGAAGCAAATTTACTACTATACTATGAATTTAAAAATTGGTAATTGTATGTAAAAAAAAACTTTGTATTTTACTTTATGGGTTTAAGTGTTTTTCCTGTAAATTAAAATAAATCAATAGCATTCTTCTGAGAAGGAACTCAAGGCATTGCCAGGCTGATGAAAGTGAATGGTCCACATGCAGAAATTGCATAATGCATACCATGCCAATACGGTGGCTGGCACAGTCCCATCTGATGGGACTGGAGGAAAGATGTTCTTAGTTAGCAATATTGGCCACGTGTAGAGGGAGATGCAGGGGCATGCACCATGTGTTTGCCATTCCCATGTCTAACACCTTTAGGTTGCATTCACATATTTATGGGAGGCACATAGTTGTTTCTGCATTTAGAAAATGTATTTAGAAAATGCTACATTTAGAAAATGTTAGGCCCTACTAACTAGTGCCTAACATTCTGTAGGCCAAACTTACGTAGCCAATTCTATTGTAAGGATAATTTTAAAACTCTACAATGTGCTTCTCTATTATGAGACCAATCTAGAACAACAATCTGAGATAAATAATGTCCTTCCATAGAAATGTTAACTAGGTTTGTTTTTCTTTAACAAACTTCACCCAAGGCCTTATATTGAGAATACGTTATTTTTGTATCAGCAGCTTCTAATCTTGTCCCTTATGTCTGTGGCTTTGTGCTATTGCCATAATTTTCATAGTCATTTCAAATACAAAACTTTCTCCTACTGTTGACTTACACATCCCTGTAGTTGAAAAGTCACTTATTAATGTGCTCCCTCAGTAGCAAACCAAGTGTGGGCCAATTTATTATGATTTATCTTAAGGATTTTACCATATCACAAATATTTTTACCACCTCCCTGCTTTTTGTTATTATAGTCATATAGTGTACTTCTACATGCATTATAAACCACAGAATACATCATTGTTTTGTTGTCTGTATTTTTAATGGGTGTTTATATTCATCTGTATGGATAGACTTTTTGGTTCTCTTCCTTCCTCCCTGAAGATCTGGGCTTCCATATAGGATCATTCTATGGCTTGGATGTGGTTTGTCCCCCAGAGGTTCATGTCCTGGAATTTTGCTTCTCACTTGTAGCAGTGTTAGATCATTAAGAGGTAGGGCCTGATGGAAAGTGTTTAGGTAACTGGGGGTTACCACTAGAAGGGATAAAGATAATTCTCATGTGACCCTCATTAATAGTTAGTGCCTTTTAGAGTTTCTTGTTATAAAAGAGTGGGCTTGATCCTCCATCTCTGGTAGTCTGTCTCCCCATGTTACTTCTCCCTCTCTCACACATGTTCCTGCCATGATATCATCTGCCATGTCATGATGTAGCCAGTAGGGCCTTCACTAGCAGCTGAACCAATGAGGCCACCTGATACTAGAGCCTCTAAAACTGTGAACTTAATAAACTCCATCCTCTAGCCTCAGTGTTTCGTTATGGCAATGGACAGTGAACCCATACAAACCATTTCCCTTTATTTTTAGGATTATTTTTTTTAGTATTCTTGCATGATAGGCCTGTTGGCAATGAATTCCTTTGGTCTTTAAAAAGAGTTTATACTTTATGTTTGAAGGTACTTTTTATGGAATATAGATTGACAGATGTTTGAAATAAGGTCACTGGAAAAGAGATATTTGATAGTGATTAGCGTGCAGGAAGTTTATCTCCCTAGATCAGAACCTCTAGGGGGATGAAGAAATGAAAATCGGGCAGAAATTGACCTGTAATGTAATCATCATGTCACAACTGGGGCCTCTGCTGCTTTCTTGGGGAGGTTGAGGCTGACATTTCCCAGCAAAGCTGTCCTCAGCTTGGATAAGGGAAAATGGTCTTTCTATTCCAGTCCTGCCACCAAACTTTTACAGAGTTGTTTCTACAGGCTTATTCTTCTTCTTTCCTATCTGAATTCCTATAATTTGGCATTGGACTGAAGACTTGAGCAGAACTGTTCTGGCCAAGGTCAGAGACAAAAGTCCACAGCTAAGTCTCTCCAATGCAGGAAAGAAATTTGGCAGTGACTATACAAATTTAACATATTTTTATTCATTAGCCAAGCAACTCCACTTTTCAGAATATATTGAAGGGAAAGGTTCAAACAAGCAAAGATTACGTTCATACACCACACATACACACACACACACACACAAACACAAAAGTCTTTCGTAATTTTTTTGGTAATGCATAATAAAGACCTGGAAACTATTTTAATGCCCACCAATAAAAGAGTTGTTATATAATCAATGTTATTTAATAAAAGCATAGTAAATATTTGCTGACCAAGTGGCTGAAAGAATAAACTGTTATGGGGCCAGGGATTTAGCTCAGTGGCGCCGTGCCTGGCTTTCAAGCACAAGGTCCTGAGTTCGATGCCCCATACTGGAAAAATAATATAAAAATGAATAGTTATGATGGTATATACTCTCTAGACTAAAGGTTTTGATGATCTCCCAAGCTATTTTTATTAAATTTAAAAATAAAATCCTACTTTTATTATTTCTGAGGATGTAAGTTTGATATGTACTAAAGGAAATTTCTAAAGAAAATTAGGGGAAAACAGAGTCAATTAGAAATGGAAATTGATAAGTAACTGAGTACAGACATCTTACCGTAAAGTAAATAATGTTAAGTCTGCCCACAATTTTACTAATCAACCACAGTTTACCAGGTGGACACATCTCTATTCACCTCTGTTTCTAACAGAATTGTTCTCTGAGAGCTCTTGACTCCCATATTAATTATGAGTACCTATTTATATATCTCTGAGCTAAGTAGAGACAGAAACTTGTCTTTATGTGTTTCTTTCATATATATTTTATAGGCACATTAAAGGTAGCAAGTATGAATAGTAGGTAGCAAGTAAATATTCACTGACACAACATTTGAGGGGCACCCCAGAAACCCTCTCCATCAGTCTTTAGTCAATTTCCCAGCTTCTATTCTTATGTCCTGACTCTTGGTCAGGAGCTAGAATTGAGTAGGGAGTATATTCTGTACAACACTAGCTAATAGGTAATTAAATGGGTCCTTGATAGGGGAAGAATAAAACCTTCTGACTTCCCCAGGACTACTAAAACATGAAAGAGCTACTGTATCTCCTTTATAAAACTTAGTTCTGCCATCTGAACGCTACTATCTCTTCTCCACTGATCCTGTATAATAAGCTGATATAAATAATTTTATCTTTATATATGTACAGTTGTCCTTCCTCAATAGTTATGCTTCTAAAATATTAAACAGCTTCCAGATAGTATGCACATAGTATGAAATCACATTATACAATCGTGGCAAAAAATATGCCCAAATTTCCTTTCATAAGAAAGTTAGAAGAGCTAGGTGGTCCATGCCTGTAACCCCGGGCATGGGGGGTCACTGAAAGTTCAAAGCCAGCCTGTGTTACTTAGTTCAAGGCCAGCCTGAACTACATTGTAGACCTTGATCCAAAAAAGAAAAAGAAAAACAGCAAGCCAGGCATAGAAGTGCACGCCTGTAATCAAGCACTCTGAGAGGTTGAAGAGGGAGAATAACAAGTTTGAGCCCAGAGTGGACAACTTAGTATGAGTCCCTGTCTCAAAATAAAACATAACAAAGGGATAGAGATGTAGTTCAATGAAGGCTCTAGATTCAATCCCCAGTATCCCCCATAATCCCCAATATCACCAAAACTAAACAAAAGCCAAACAAAAAAAAGCTAAAAATCAAGATAACAGATTTATTTTTTTGCAGTTTTGTTTATTAGTACATGTTTGCAGTACATAGTTGCACATCACAATTCTTTTTTCATCCTCTTCCTTTTCCCTTCCTCCACTCTCCCTCCATCTCTTGATCCCCTCCCCATTTAAGAAAGATCTGTCCCCTACTTCCTATTATCTACCTTTTATTTGCTCTTTATTTATATTTTTAGTTTTTCATACAAAAAACAGTGCAATGTTTAAGCTTGTGTGTCTGATTTATTTCACTTAACATTATGGTCTCAGCTTTCTCCAGCTTGCTCCACCAGCTTGCGACCAAGACAGGCTTGCTACCAAGATAGGGTGAGGAGGAACCCCCAGACACGCCCACCAGCCACCAGCTTGGCTGAGTGGGATGAATGGGGCCAGGTGGAGATCAATAACATGAGAAACTGCAAAACTCCCACAAACAACTGGAAATTGAATAACACCCTCCTGAACAACCAATGGGTCACAGAGGAAATTAAAGAAGAAATTAGACAGTTTCTACAAGTAAATGGTAATGCCAATACAACATACAGGAATCTATGGGACACAATGAAAGCAGTTCTACGGGGGAAATTCATAGCAGTGAATGCCCATATTAGGAAAACAGAGAGAACTCAGATAAGTAATCTAATGCAGAACCTCAAACTCCTAGAAAAAGAAGAGAATAACAAACCCAAAGCTCACAGAAGATTGGAAAGTATAAAGATCAGAGCAGAAATCAATGCAATGGAGACTAAGAAAATGATACAAAAAATTAATGAATCAAAGAGTTGGTTTTTTGAAAGAATAAATAAAATCAATAAACCTTTAGCCAACCTTATCAAAAGAAAGAAAGAGAAGACGCAAGGCCATGCAGTTAAGAGTGAAAAAGGTGAAGTCACAACAGACCCAGCAGAAATCCAGAGGGTCATCAGTACCTACTTCGAGAACCTGTACTCTAATAAAATGGAAAACACAGAAGAAATGGCCATATTCCTAGATACATATGAATTGCCAAAGTCAAATGAAGAAGATATAGAAATTCTAAACACCCCAATTACAATGAGTGAAATTGAAAATGTAATAAAATATTTACCAACAAAGAAAAGCCCAGGTCCTGATGGCTTCACTGCTGAATTCTACAAGACATTTAAAGAAGAATTAATGCCATTACTCTTTAAATCATCAAGGAAATTGAAAGGGAAGAAAGGCTTCCAAATTCATTCCTGGAAGCAAGTGTTACTTTGATTCCAAAACCAGGGAAAGACTCAACCCAAAAGAGAACTAGAGGCCAATCTCCCTAATGAACATAGATGCAAAAATCCTCAACAAGATGCTGACAAACAGAATACAGAGGGTCATCAAGAAGATCATATACAGCCTGACCAAGTCAGATTTATCCCAGGGGTGCAAGGATGGTTCAATATTCGCAAATCAATAAATGTAATACGCTATATTAACAGAGTCAAGGACAAAAACCATATGATCATCTCAATAGATGCAGAAAAGGCATTTGACAAAATCCAACACCCATTCATGATAAAAAAAAACACCATAGAAAATTGGAATAGAAGGTCTTTATCTCAACCTGATTAAGGCTATCTATGAAAAATCAACAGCCAACATTATACTAAATGGTCAAAAACTGAAAACTTTCATGCTAAAATCAGGAACAAGACAAGGATGCCCACTATCACCACTCCTGTTCAATACAGTTCTGGAAACATTGGCCACAGCAATTAGAAAACAGAAAGAAATAAAAGGAATAAAGATAGGAAAGGAAGAAGTAAAACTGTCATTATTTGCTGATGATATGATATTTTACATAGAAGACCCAAAAAACTCTATCAAAAGACTTCTAGACTTAATTGACAGATTCAGTAGAGTAGCTGGATATAAGGTCAACACTCAAAAAACAATAGCCTTCTTATACACAAATAACAGACTCACTGAGAGAGAAATTAGGGAAACAATTCCTTTTACAATAGCATCCAAAAAAATGAAATATCTAGGAATCAACTTAATAAAGGAAGCAAAAGACTTCTACACTGAAAACTACAGCACCCTGAAAAATGAGATTGAGGAGGATGTAAGAAAATGGAAAGACATCCCTTGTTCCTGGGTAGGAAGAATCAATATAGTGAAAATGGCCATACTTCCAAAACTACTATATAGATTTAATGCAATGCCAATTGAAATTCCATCTATATACTTCACAGAACTAGAGAAAACAATTCAAAAATTCACTTGGAAGCAAAAGAGACCTACAATAGCAAAAGCAATTCTGGGCAACAGAGACATGGCTGGGGTATCACAAAACCCAACTTGAAGCTATACTACAAAACTACGGTGATAAAAACAGCATGACACTGGCAAAGAAACAGACTTGAGGATCAGTGGAATAGATTAGAAGATGCAGAAACAACTTCAGACATACTCAGCCACCTCATCTTTGACAAAGGAGCCAGCCACCCTCATTGGAGGAAAGAGAGCCTATTTAGGAAATGGTGTTGGAAAAACTGGATTTCAACCTGCCAGATTAAAACTAGACCCATATCTATCACCATGCACTAAACTAAGATTGAAGTGGATTAAAGGTCTAAATATTAAAACAGATACACTAAACTTGCTGGAAGATAAGTTAGGTAGAACTCTTGAAGATATTGGCATAGGAAAAGACTTTATGAAGAAAACCTCAATAGCATGGGAACTAGCAGACAGAATCAACAACTGAGATTTCATCTTATTTAAAAGCTTCTTCACTGCAAGAGAAACCACCAACAGAGCTAACAGACAATCTACAATAGCAGCTGTAACTCAGACAAAGGGCTACTATCTAGAATATATAAAGAACTGAAAAAAATCGGACCCCCCAAATTCAAAGACCCAATTCAAAAATGGGCATCTGAAATGAACAAACATTTCTCAGACAAAGAAGGAAAAGCAGCAAATAAACATATGAAAAAAATATTCAACATCACTGGTCAGTCGAGAGATGCGGAGGAAACACTGAGATTCCACCTCACCCCAGAAAGAGTGGCTGCTAGCAAGAAATCAACCAATAACAAATGCTGGTGGGAGTGTGTCGAGAAAGGAACCCTTCTCCATTGTTGGTTAAAGTGCAGGTTGGTGCGACCACTATGGAAATCAGTGTGGAGATACCTCAAAGAACTAGGGCTGGAGGTCCCATTTGACCCAGCTAGCCCCCTGCTGGGTATTTTCCCAAAAGAATTAAAAGAATCATACCACAGAGATATATGTGTACCCATGTTTATAGTGGCACAGTTTTTAATAACTAAAGCTTGGAAACAGCCCAAGTGCCCATCAACTGGAAACTGGATAAAGAAGATGTGGGGTTTTTTTTTTAATAAAATGGAGTATTACTCAGCCATAAAGAATGAGAACCTAGAGTCATTTATAGGTAAATGGATAAATATTGAGGCCATACTCTTAAGTGAAATAAATAGGACACGTGTAAATACCGAATAGTTTCTCTAGTGTGAGAAACTGAGAGTGTAAATAAGGATTAAAAGGATTAATAACTAATAATTGATACTTTGAAATAGGAAAAGGTCCAAAGAGGTAGTGGTGGTGGGAGGAGATAGGGAAAGGAAAGAATGGGAAGGAAAAATTATGAGAAAAGAAAAAAAATGGAAATGAAATCTATGTAAATAGGGAAGGGTGGAGGAGTGAAGGGCGCATAGGTAATGGGGAAAAAATAAGAACCAAGATACATCATGTACAGGTACAAGCACCCAATGATAAAGGTAAATGTGTTGTATATCTAAAACCTACCAATAAAAGAATTTAAGCAAAGCAAAAAAAAATTATGATCTCAAGGTGCATCCCTTTTCCTACAAATAACTCAAGTTTATCCTTTGCTAAGGTATAATTAACATACAAATACTTTAAATATTTAAAGTCCACAATTTAGTGAGTTGTGCACATTCCACAAATGTTCTTGTACTCTTTTAGAATCGATTTCTCTGCTCTGTATGCTCCTAGCTTTTCCTAGGAAACAACTGATCTGCTTTGTCACCAAAGATTAATTTGTTTTCTAAAAGTTTATACAAATGGTAACACACAACATATAATCTTTTTGTTTGGCTTCTTTCACTTAGCATTGCTGAGATTCTGGTGTGTTTTGTATACCATTTCCTCACATTTTCGCTGGTGGTTTTACAATGTGTATGCACACAGTGTTACAGAAGCATAGGCTCAAAGCTATCTAAAGAAATTAAGTTCCACAGAGGGATAAGCCAGTCCTAGGTGAGCAAAGACAGGTGGAGGAAGTGTCCTCCCTCCCTGGGAACAGACAGGGCAAGAACTGACATCTCTATTGCTTTTCTCACCTAGCTCATCAACTTCTGCATTGATCTGTAGTGTTTCCTTTTCTCTACATTGTGGTTAACATACCCCCCTTTCCTTAGTTGAAAATACTTCCTAATTTACCTTTTCGTTTCTTATTCAACTAGTGGATTATTTAGAAATGTGTTTTTTAGATGAAAAATATTTGGGCATTTTGTACATCTTTTTATCATTAATTGCTAATTTAAATTTTTTATGGTGAAAGAATGTATTTTGTATAACTTGAATACATTTAAATTTATTGAGACTTGTTTCATGGCACAAAATGGTATATATTGTTAAATGTGTGAAATTGAAGACTATCTTAGTGATGTTAGGTATATTGTTAGCTATTTATTAGCTTGATAGTGTTGTCTTCTATATCCTTATTTATTTTCTATCTTCCCATTCTATCACTTACTAAGGGGGGAATATTGAAATACCTGATTTTATTTATGGATTTGTTTATCCTTGCAATTCTGTCTGCTTTTGTTTTGTATTTTGAAAATTTCCTAAAATGTTCATTAAATGTTGCAGATTTTTATGCCCTTTTGATTTATTAAACTTTTAATCAGTGTAAAACCTATTCATTATATCTCATAATAATCTTTTCACTGAATTCTACTATGTCTAATGTTAATAAAGCCATTCTAGTGTCCTTTGGATTAGTATTAGCCCATACATCTTTACTCAAAAGACAAAATAGGGCTCATTGTCAGGGCTTTTTTGTATAAATATCCAGTTATTTTATAAAGACATCTAATTAATACAAAAACATTTACTCAGATAATTAGCCTCTTTGGCACTCTTGAATCCAACAGAAATGCATACCTGTATTCATCAAAAATAAGAAAAACCAATAGATGATAAGCTGGTTTTAAAATTAAAATATATCTTTAAAGTACAATTTCCTTACAATTGAAGCAAACAATGAGCATAAATGGAAAACAGACATCAGATGTGGTCAGACAATTCAGAAAATAAAAATATAAATGTTCAAACCAACCTAGAAAATGTTTATAAACAAAGGAATGTAATACAAGTTATAGCGAGTCACCAGTTTAAATTTATTAAAACACTAAAGACTTTTTAAAAGATAATATTTCCTATATTTAAGAAAATAAGGGGCTCTCACATTGCTGGTGAAGGAATAAATTGGCAGAATAATTTACAAAAATTTTTAAAGGATATCCTCATTTTATCACATGTATCCTTGTAATAAGAATTTACTCCCCAGCACAAATATTATTGTAGTAAACGCACTAAGTAAAAAAATTAGCAAAACAATAAGTGCAGAATATTCTGTTTTCAGAAAAATGTACTTTTATGCATATGAAAATATTTGAAGAGGTCACACTAAAATCTGGAATGTGACTAGTATTATGGATGTTACAATTTTTAATTTTTTTCTATTTACATGTGCTAATTTTTTAAAAAACCACTGATTTCTTTAAGAATCTTAACGATATTCTTTAATTTACATTTTAGAACATTTGAAATATATTTAATTTAGACATGCATCAAAAGTCACTATAAAGGGCTGGTGATTTAGCTCAGTGGTTCCACCGCCTGCCACACAAGCGCGAGGTCCCAAGTTCAATTCCCGGTACCCCCCCCCCCAGAAAAAATCACTATAAAGAAAATTATAAAAATGTTTACTGAATATCAACAATAACATTTAGGATATCAATTTTTTCTTTCATATTTTGTTTTTCCCCACAAAAATCTAATATGAGTTTATATTTATTTTTATAATAAAACAGAAAAAATAAAAAATTAGTAAATTATTAATGGAAAATATATGTTCATAAATATGTAATTTTGTAAGTCAGAGCAAGCAGGTCTACAATGAAAAATGGAAACTAAAATTATTTTATCATGAAGCTGTTAAATTAAAAAGAAAACAGCTACAGTTGGATCAGAGAAGGACAAAATGTCAGTGGAAAATATGTGAACAGAAAAGACCTCGGTAATCCAGACCAGACCTTGAGTGACACTGACTGAACTGATTCTTTGATTAATTCAATTGGTTCTAATGAGTTAAATATATTTAGAATATTGAAAGAAAATCTTCAAGTGGCAGGTCTGTCTCTCTTCGGAGTTAGGGAGAAAACCCTTTTCATGCTTTTCCTGAAATCCCTGAGGCTTTCTTGATATTGAAATGTCCAAGGTGTCTAGACCAGAACAAATTTGGTCTTTGAGGTGCCAGGAGTAATCAATTTTCTCTGTAGTATCTTTTATTGATGGAATATTTGGGACAGAATTCTGGCTATTTTCTAACCAAACCAGCAAAACTCATCAAATTCTCTGGATGTTCACTAGTGAAAAATGCCTGCAGTAACTCTCTCATGACACACCCTCAGTTTTAGAAACCATTTAGAACTCGATGACATTCTGACTGAAAGAGCCGATTTGTTTCTTCTTGCACTTTGCCCCAGTATGTGATGAAATGTGGCTAAGAGAAAGGGCTTATCTAACTACTAGATGAATGAAAACTATTTTGTCATGTGGTGACTTGAAAGCTGTTTTAAATTTAGAGTATATTTCAGAGAGAAGTGCTTAGGAAAAGTCTTACACACAATAGACCTTTATCTTCTACTATTGGTATTCTCTTAAGTGTGGTCCTTGGACCAGTGGCACCGTTAAAATATAAATTCATGGGTTTCAATATACTACTAAATCCAAAACCCTGGGCCTGGGATAAAGCAGTCTGTGACTTATGCCCTCTGGATAGTTCCCAATGGATGCTGAATTTTGAGGAGGAGTACTCCAGGTAGACTTGGATGTACAACCTTAAAGATCTACTTAGAAGACAAAACAAAATAGTGACTGATAACTAAATAGGAAACTTTATCTCCATGATGAATTTGTGGAAATTTGGTAGCATTTTTATCTCTTATTTTCTCTGAAAGATAAGAATTCTGACATTTCCTAATTATTTTGATGAATCAACAACACAGTAACATTTCAGAAGTAAAAACTATGTGTCAACATGTACCTATTTAGCAAGGAATTTGATGAAGTCTGCAAAATTCTATTTAAAGAATCCTGATCTGATTAATCTTCCATTGCACATTGCCACATACTATCCTTACATACTTTATGATATGTGCTAACATCAAAGCTCTGAAACCCTGAATTCATTACCACTAGTATAGGAATATTCTGTCATTGCCATACATTTGAAAATTAGAGTATCTCATACAGCAACTCAAGTTATAAAATAAAGGTAAATAATTTGGGGGCACATATTATTAAAGATAACAGAAATCTGAAGATTAGTTGTACTGAATCACATTCTACAGCAAGGATAATTTTTAGGAAAGAGAAACAGTGTGCACTTTGGTGGAAAGGAGTGAAATTTGAAAACAGACTTGTGTCCATTCCTAATTACACAGGAAAAATACATCAGCAGGGATGAGGAATAAAATCACTTTTGTTTCATAGTAAACTGAGATCTTTTGAGATTTTCAGCACATCCTGTCTTTAATTTTTAAAGCAGAATGACCCAGTTATCTATTACAATTCTCTATTTTATTCACACCTCTACCGTTTGGACAAGACTATGAGGATAATTCATCTTGAGAAGGCTCAAAGTCTAGGGCCATGATGGAGAACCTTTTACAGACTGAGGGCCCAAACTGCAATCCAAAACCCAGTTATTTATCACAAAGTGCAAACACTGTAATTAAACCTAATTACTGAGGTTTTAGTTTAGAAAAAACAACTGTTATCTGATGCCAGGCTGACAGAGAGAGCTCTGCATGCTCACTGGGGCACACATGCTATAGTTTTGCCACTGATAGTCTAGGGGCTAGAGTAAGACCAGACTCATTCACTTATATGTCTGATGGTTAATCCACATTGGTAATGGTGAATTTAGCTAAGGTTGGCCACAAAACCTTTACCCGTGTTCTCCTCATGTGGCCTGGGCCTCTCGGGGATAGCATACTGAGAGGTGGCCCAAATAGAAGCTGTGTTTCTTTGACAGTCTAGCCTGGATGGAGTCAAGGCTGGCAAGACTTCTTCTGCCAGACACTCTTGGTCAGAGCATTCTCCATCCTTCCAGAATTGAGGGGAGGAATCATACATCCCACTTTTCAATGCATGAGTGCCAAGCTTCTGGAAGAGCATGTGGGACCAGAAATATATTTATGGTCACTCATGGAAAATGCAATGTGCCACAATACATTCTATGGCCATAGTAATTCACACTCCTTCTTTAGACATGAGAGTGAGCAAGCATTCCTAGGATTTCAGCCCCTATCTGTAGAGATGACCCAGCTAGTTCAAGGTAGAGTATAAAAAAACCAAGGCTGCAGATTCATGAGTAAAATAGATGATATCTTATTTTATACCATTATGTTTTATGGTTTATTATGCACCAATAGAAAATGTGGTTTGTTATTTAGCAATAGAACAAAGGATCATGGGTTATTCACTTTTTTCTTTGCTGAACACAAGCAAGAGACACAGTGATACAAGAGTCACTATTCAAGTCAACAGATTTTTTAAAAAATAAGGTTGATTGTTAAGATCTAACCCACTTTGTTTTCCAGAAAATAGTTTGAAATACATTTAACTGAGACGTGTCATATTGTAATAATCATGAATTTATTCGTCTGAATTTTTACAAAAATAATACATTGCGGGATTTGGTATTTGCCTGTTATTTGTGATACATCTCACAACTGATCACCCACCAGTGAATGCAAGGTGAAAGCCATAGCCACTCTTGGATGAATAAGAACTTAACAAATGACTCCAAAATTAACAAATGAGTGCAAAAATCTAAGTTTAGTTATTTATTTCAAGAAGATTTGCCTATATAGCTTGCCATTGGCTAGACAGAAATGTGTAAAAGAAATGGGAAATGGAGATATTATCAATAAGCAACTTTCCCCCTTCACACAAAGAACTGATGGAAGAGCAATCTGTGACTTTTCCATCACCAGACACCTCATCCACTATGCAAGTTCTTCAGAGATACCATGGTCATACCACTCATTGTGCCTGATTAGAGACTCAGAGGTCCACCAGATTTCACATTCTTCTAAGACAAATGTTGAGTAATGAGTTGGGTGATCATATTAACAAGTAAAATATTCAAAAAATTGCATAAATAAATATATGGCCCATTTTCAGTGGACAAATCTGTGGAACAATTTTTAAGACAAAGGCATGGATAATGTAGTTTATATCCCAATGGATAATTCCAATCTGGAACTAAGACATGAGAATTATGTTCACAATATTCATAATGATCAATATTCTTTTCTTAACAGTCTAACTCTGTCAGTTATATTACATCTGTTGTCTACAACTGGGCAATAAGTAGAATTTTCACTCACAGCATTCAGCATAGTTTTCCAATGGTCTCGATTGGCATTAAATTGAGCTTCTAAGTGCTTTGTAAAATTAATTTGCTTGCTCAGGATTTCACACTTTCTTTTTTGCAGTAAGTGAGGAAGCTATAGGAAGAAAAGGTCTTTCCCAAATTTCTGTTGACTGAGAAATTTTGCCTTCCATTAAGCCAAGTTGCACTGTAAAATAATCCAAATTATAGCACTTCCATTGAGTCACCTTACCTAATTGTCTATTAGGCCATCCCCATAACCAATATGTTGTGTTGTTTTCTAACAGGAACTTGAGTTCTGATAACTAAATCATCAGACTTGAAGCTTTAACATCACTTACTAAATTTTTTCTCGGTTTAAAAATAACATCTCAAACAGTTTATAATCACAATAAATAGAAAATCTGAAATATTAAAACAACTTGCCTCATACATGCTGCTTTTGAAATGAAGCTAGACTTGATTATGAACCTGCAGAAGATTGTATTTTGACATAGGGGAAGGAATGAGGTCCCCAGTGCTCTGAGCTATGCCGTAAATAGACAATCAAATGACAGATGAAAGTTAGATTTCCCTGTTTATGTTCACTCAAATACAGTATGTAATTCGTAAAGAAAGAATAACATTCAATGTCTTTTTTTGAAAAATAGCATAACACTAAAATATTTTAAACAAACTTCTAAAGATCAAAAATTAATTCAAATGATTATGATGCTATACCAGAAAGATATACTAATTAAATAAAAACACTGAGAAATGCTCTACAATTTATGATTCTGTCTAAAAATCCACACATTGATATCAGTAGCCACACTTCAATGACATGTGATTTTTTCTTCAGTTTCACAGGTGCTGTCTTTTGTAGATTGTCCTACTTTTCACTTAACCTTCCAACCTTGCATCACCAATTCAAATGTTTCAATTAGGATTACGTATTATTCACACTTTATAATGAAATGGCTTCAGAATTCATTCTAAATTGCTTCATATAATTTACATGAATTTTCATCATTCTCATTCTACTCACCTCTGGGTACACCTCTATGCACGTCCTGACATGATTCTGTTAGCTGAATTTAGGTCACAGAGTATCTTAGGGTTTTCTCACACATTTACATCATCTCAAATGCTGACCTTTTGCCTGAAAAATTGTCTAATTTACTGTCCTGATTTTACTTCTTTCCACCAATATGGTTAATTTCTGGTTTTAATTAGAGACAATTTTCTTAGGAACCATTCTCTAAATCCAGGTG